>NC_077228.1:529840722-530103222 GCF_027887165.1 Monodelphis domestica
CCCAGCTGTCCCCTGACCTTTTTAATTTGATGTAAACTGCGTTTTTCATTTTCCATCACATAATACATTCCATCTCAGTTTGGACTCAGCTTCTTCCCTTTCCCATAAGTGAGGATACCAAAACAGAGATGTCTCAGTTCCTCTAGTACTTAGTATGGCTGTTCACGCTCACTGGATCTTTTAAGGACCCTGAACAATCAAGTTGATGCTGCTTAGAGATCTACTTAAGCTCTGCTCTTATCCTCTGCCCCCTTTCCACCACCTGACACAGACACTGCAAAAGCAGGAGCGAAAGACATTTTGTGCTTCTGTTTCCTGAGTTGCAATGGCCAAATATATCACCCGCTTGGTGAGAAAGCCATCCGCTCTGAGCTTCCACTGGTCTTTGGAAAGCAGACTCAGTCTGGTGCTGGGCACCGTCGGAAGCCTAGCGTCTTGTTCTCTTCTATGTGGGTGGTGAGGCCAATCTCTTCTAAGGTGTTTTAGATCTTTTTTTTCCTCCAGGGGGTTCTCTAACATCACAAAATTTGATGCAAACAGTACCAAAAACAGGAACATCTGACATCCACAAAGAACTTCTCTTCAATTTGACCTCTTTGCTATATCTCATCCATTACAGCAGCAGAAAGCTCAAAACACAGATGCCTGGGGCAGCTAGGTAACACAGTAGATAGAGCACCAGGCTTAGAGATAGGAGGACCTGGGTTCAAATCTGCCCTCAATTGCATCCTAGATGTGTGACCCTGGGCAAGTCATTTAACCTTGATTGCTTACCTGTTACCACTCTATTATCTTAGGAAGGAAGGAAGGAAGGAAGGAAGGAAGGAAGGAAGGAAGGAAGGAAGGAAGGAAGGAAGGAAGGAAGGAAGGAAATGAGGAAGGAAGCAAGGAAGGAAAGGAGGGAGGGAGGGAGGGAGGAAGGAAGGAAGGAAGGAAGGAAGGAAGGAAGGAAGGAAGGAAGGAAGGAAGGAAGGAAGGAAGGAAGGAAGGAAGGAAGGAAGGAAGGAAGGAAGGAAGGAAGGAAGGAAGGGAGGGAGGGAGGGAGGGAGGGAGGGAGGGAGGGAGGGAGGGAGGAAGGAAATGTATCCCATCAGATTGGATAGATAGGCTAGAGAAAGACTACAAAGGGCTTTGGATGCCAGATTGAGGAGCTTGGACACTGGTTTTATTGACTAACACAAATTGTGGTATATGAATGTAATGGAATAATTTTTTAACTATGAAATGATGAAACAGATGGCTTCAGACAAACTGGAAAGACTTGTATGAACAGATGCAGAATGAAGTGATTAGACCAGAACAATTTATACTATAACATCAATATTTTCAAGATGAACAATTTTGAAAACTTGTATAAACTGATGAAGAATGAAACATACAGACCTCATGAGCTTACCATGCCACAGTGAAGCTGCTGGGTCAAAGGCTATGAAAGATTTTATAACTCTTCTTAGATAAGTAACACCAAACTACTCTCCCAAATGCTGAGACTAATCGCTCTGATTAGTGGCTTTATCAAGAATGAGCTATGCCAGATTAAACACATTTCCTTTTGGGACATTTTATTAAACTAGTGGCAAGAGGAAGGAAATAAATAACATAGGACCTACTATGTACCAGGGTCTGGGCTATGCATTTTTACAAATATCATCTCATTTGATCCTCACCACCACTCTAAAACGTAGGTGCTATTATTATCTTCATTTTACAGTTGAAGAAACTGAGGGAAACCAGTTTAAATGACTTGCCCAAGGACACACTGCAAAGAAGTGTCTGAAACTGGATTAGAATTCAGGTCTTCCTGACCACCTCACACCACCTAAACTACAATAAGTATATAGTCTTGTTAACTACAGAAAAAACAAAGAACTATTAAATAGTTAGAAAAAACCAAGTCTTTAATCAGGGAGGGATAGTGTTCAATAGTTAGGCCTCCACACAGAGTCAAGGGCCCCAAACCTACACAGGGCAGAAGGCTCTGGCAAACAGTATCCCTGGGAGAAATTACCATACTAGGTAATAGCTCCAAGGAACAATAGAATTTGGGGAATTTATATACCTTTTGGGAAACTGAGGGCCAGAGAATTAGAGCCACAAGGAAATGGGAGTGTCCAAACTACACTGACAGGATACAGATCTGGCTTGGGGAAAGAGACAATGGCCCAAGGCTAGGGCATCAGGGAGTGGACTACTTACAATGGATACTAAAGGGAAACCTCCAGTCAAGGGCTGGGCTACCTGGGAAAGGACTTTGATACCATGGGAGACTTTTTCTTTCTTTCTTTAATTAATTAAGAATACTTTTCCATAGTTACATGATTCATGTTCTTTTCTTTCCCTCCTCCCACCCCTCTCCCATAGCCAAAGAGCAATTCCACTGGGTTTTGCATGTGTCATTGATCAAGACCTATTTCCATATTATTGATATTTGCACTGGGGTGATGGTTTAGAGTCTACATTCCCAATCATATCCCCATTGAACCATGTGATCAAGCAATTGTTTTTCTTCTGTGTTTCTACTCCCACAGTTCTTTTCTCTGGATGTGGATACATTCTTTCTCATAAATCCCTCAGATTGTCCTGGATCGTTGCATTGCTGCTAGTCCATTACATTCAATTGTGCCACAATGTATCACTCTCTGAGTACAATGTTCTCCTGGTTCTGCTCTTTTCACTCTGCATCAATTCCTGGAGGTTGGTCCAGTTCACATGAAATTCATAATAGGAGAAACTTCTAAGACTACTAGGGTACTTAGCATTTGATTTAGATTTGCTAGCTCTAAGTACCTAGGGCCATTAAGTATCTTAAGGTCTTTTATTCAATCTGAAAATGGCTAAATCAGAAACCTCCCTGGGGAGCATTCTCAGGGGAAAGAGGACAAACTTGGGTCTCCAGCTTTCAAGCTGACTAAACTTGGGGTCTCCAGATTCCAAGTTGACAGTCTTACACTTTGGTGCCCAAAAAATCAATTTAGCAAATACATGAGAGAAGGGACATGATTGTCAGTTGTTTTGAAAAAGATGTGGAGATTTTAGTGGACTACAAGCTCCATATAAATTAGGAATATAACATGACAGCCAAAAATGTTAATGTGATCTTGGGTGCATTAAGAGGCATAGATTTCAGGAATAGGGAAATGATGGTCCATTGCTGCTCTGCCCTTGTTAGATCTTATCTGGAGTATTGTGTTCCATTCTAGATACTATGATTTAAAAAGAATATTGCTAAACTGGAGGATGTCTAAAGGAGGGCAACTAGGATAGTGAAGGGACTTGAGTTCCCATTGTATGACCAGATGAAGAAACTGGGGATGTTTTAGTCTGGAGAAGAGAATACTCAGAGGGGATATAATAGCTTTCTTCAATTCTCTGAAGGGCTATCATATGTCAAGAGGTTGTGTCAAGGAAATGCATACCCTCCCCCTCCTGAGTAGCTTGATCTGTCCATCAGACATTCCTGACATAACACAGTTGCGCCAGGTTTTGTGTCCATGTACATGCTGTACATCAATAAAAGTCAAGGCTTTGGTCTTGAGGAAAGGGAGAAGTGAGAAGAGAATGAAGAAGGAAGAAGCAGGAACAGAGCAGGCAGGTAAAGGGGGAAGGAGGAAGAGCCTTGCAGGCTAGGCACCATGTGGTCAGGTTACTTAGAGGAATGATTGTCTACCCTTCCTAATAAACTTTATAAAATACATATCTGGGTAGAAATATTATTTCAATTCTTACAAGGTTAACCCATGGACAGTGATATGGAAATTTCAAAGAGCCCAACTTATAATCAATTTCAGGAAACATTTTCTAAAACTTAAAGCTAAGAGTAGAATGGTTTGCCTTGAGAGGTGATGGCTTCCACCATTTTAAAGGTCTTTAAGTCTGGACGGCTCTTGTCTGCAATCCCCAGAGTGGAGATTTCTTTCTGGGATAATCTGGAGTAGATGACCACTGAGATTAATTACATCTATCAAATTCTCCAATTCTATGAACAAGTAGAGAATGGCTAAATAACTTAAGATATATGAATATGATGGAATATTACTAGGCCACTCAGAACGTGAAGCCAAAAACAAACATAGGGAGATTTGAATGAACCTATGGTGATACCTGTGGTGATGAACCTATGGCACAGGTGCCAAAGATGGCATAGAGAGACCTCTCTGTGGGCATGTACCACCCACCAGAGTTAGTTACTAGAAAGACCCTAGAGGGACTCTCCATGGAGTTGCTCCCTTCCCCCCTCCACTATATCTCCTAGTCCCTTTGCCCAGCAGCCCATCGAGGTGCTTACTCCCTCCCCTGAACAGAACACCTGGACTATTCCCCTGCCTTTCTCCCTCCCCTGTCTGGGGGTGGGGGTGGGGGTAAGGAGGCGAGCCAGGGCAGGGTACGGCATACAGTCTCTAACAGGTTTTAAAAGATTTGCCATCATTGACATATATACATTATATATATATATATATGTATAAAATTGGATGACCACATATATATATATATATATATATATATATATATATATAATTGCAACTTTGTAAGTGAAAACTTTAAATGATAACACCTGAACAAAAACATTAGAAAAGGTTGACCCTCCTCTGCTCTCTGACCAAACATGAAACTTCTAATGGGGAGGATCTAGGTTTTATCATAGGGCTTTCACAGCTTTAGGGCTGGGAGGGCCATCAGAAGTCACCTAGTCTCCCCCCCCCCCCCCCCCCCCCGACATTTTACAGATGAGGGAAAAGAGATCCAAAGAGGGGAAATTATTCAAAAGGTCATAGCAGTGGGAGGTGGCGGGGCCTGCATGGAAGCCTGCTACCGGGCTCCACACCCAAGGCTCTTCTACTCTATGGTGCAGTCTTCTTGGACGTCATTTCATTTAACTGTCTTTGGGGACAGTTTATGATGTAGTAAAACCAAATTTGCCAAAAGCTTTTTTTTGTTTTAAGAATCCACTTTATTCTCCTAGAAAACCTGGTGAGCCAACAAGTTCTTTCAACTCCTTTACTTCCCTTTCAAGGAGGACAAGAAGCCTGAGTTGTGAGCATGGCTAATTACCTGACCATTACACAGGGACTCCCTTTATCTCTGCTCCTTGTGTTTTGGGGAAGCAAGATCGGCTGGCCTTTGTCACTGTGTGTGGGGAGAACTCTTTGAAGGCTGTAAGCGCCAATGATGGCTTGTACCGAAAAAGCCCCGTGAAGAAAAGAGATGAGCTCATCATACAGGAAAGGCACAGAATAACAGATGGAAATGCAGAGAGCCCATAAAATATTAAAAGGCTTAGAATAACTAAAACACCCAGAACCTTTAACCCAGAGATCCCCGGCTAGTCATATACCCTAAGGAGGTCACGGACAAAAAGAACCGCTCCAGATGTGTCAAAATATTTATAGCTCTGTGTGTGTGTGTTGGGGGGGGGGGGAGTAGAGAGAGACAGAAAGGGAGGGAGGGAGAGACAGAGAGACAGGGAGGAGGAGAGGGGGAGAAAAAGAAAGAGAGAGAGAGAGAGGGAGGGAGAGAGAGTGACAGCGAGAGAGAGGGAGGGAGAGCGGAAGAGAGAGAAAGAGAGAGGGGAAGAGAGAGAAAAAGAAAGAGGGAGGGAGAGGGAGAGAGAGAAAGAGAGAGAGATGGAGGGAGAGAGAGAGAGGGAGAGAGACAGACAGACAGACAGGGAGGGTGAGAGGGAGAGAGAGAAAGAGAAAGAAAGAGAGGGAGGGAGAGAGAGGGACAGAGAGGGAAGGAGAGGGGAAGAGAGAGAGACAGAGACAGAGAGAGAGGGGAAGAGAGAGACAGAGAGGGGAAGAGAGAGAGAGAGAGAGGGAGACAGAGAGACAGAGAGAGAGAGACAGAAAGAGAGGGAGGGAGAGACAGAGACAGAGAAAGAGAGAGGACAAAGAGAGAGAGAGGGAGAGGGGGAGAGAAAGAGAGACAGAGAGAGAGGGAGGGCGAAGGGGAGAGAGAGAAAGAGAGAGAGATAGAGGGAGGGAGAGAGAGTGAGGACAGAGAGAGAGAGGAGGAGAGGGAGTGGAACAGAGGGGGGACAGAAAGAGAGACAGAGAGAGGGGAAGAGAGAGAGAGAGAGAGGGAGACAGAGAGACAGAGAGAGAGGGAGGAAGAGACAGAGACAGAGAAAGAGAGAGGACAAAGAGAGAGAGAGGGAGAGGGGGAGAGAAAGAGAGAGAGACAGAGAGAGAGGAAGGAAGGGAGGGGGAGGGAGAGAACAAAGAACTAGAAACAGTGGATGTTCAAATGAAGAATGACTAAAAAAAGTGATATGTGAATAAAGTGGAATAATATGGTTCAGGAAGAAAAGACAAGCATAATAAATACAGAGAAACATGGGCTTATATGAACTGAAACAAAATGAAGTCAGCAAAGCCAAGCAATCAAACTACACAATAACCACAACCACATGAATGCAAAGGAAAAAGTCCTAAAACGATCCACACCATATATTGTGAAATGATAAAAACAAACCCAAACCAAGCAAGTCTGACCCCAAAGAAGGGGTGTGGGTGGCTCCCCTGCCCTGCTCCTTCGCAGAGCTCAAGCTCCCTGGGTGTGGAACAATCCATACTATGTCAGTGTGTTTGGATGTCTGGATCAGTTTTGCTGCATTATGATTATTCGTTCACTTTTACAAGGGATGGAGCTCTGGGGGCGTTATGGGGGTGGCCTTTGGAGGAAGTCTCGATGAGGTAGAAATTACACATCTCAATAATTTTTACAAAGAACTAGAGGAAGGCCCACAGCACATTGGGTAGAGCCTCTGTGGAGATTTCTGGAAGGATATAAATGACATTTCCACAGGCTGAGATCTGGAAAGGTTCTGATTGGCAGAATGTTTTTGTTTCCGGAATATGGCGGACTCATGGTTGGGGGGAAGCCCATGAATGTGCACAATCTCTTCCTTCTTCCTGGCAAGGGGGCGGAGTGGGGAGCACCGCTGGATCCCTTGGAGGAGAAGCCCCTGGAAGCTCCATGCACTGACTTACTTGGCTTTGTGAACTCAGGTCAAAAACCAGAAGCCTGAGAGGGTTTTCCTAGCCCACGACTTGGCAATAGCTGAAGCACTAATGGATCAACTTGCAGGCACTTGTAGTGGTTTTCGATATGGCGTACATACTTGATGTGAGAGGGGTTGTCCATGGCCAATATCCTTCCATAACAGCCTACTGTATAGGCCAGTGGGCAGGGATTGGGTTTTTCGAGGCAGCCTGATCTAAACTCCCCCCCCAGAGTGATCCTCAAGTTAAAAGGTTCTGGGCTGCTAGAGGGGCAAAGTAAGGCGAGAAGCATTTATTAAACATTGACTGTATGCTAGGCACTGTGCTAATCTCATAGGTGTGAGGCAGAATCTCGGAAAGCTTTAACAGCTTCATGTCTCTATTTTTTCAAATACCTATTGATAGTCTGGATTATGTATAGAAAGTGACAGCAAGGCCAGATAACAGGATAACAGAAGATTAAAAGGATATTTTGGGGAGCAGCTGGGTAGCTGGGTAGCTCAGTGGATGGAGAGCCAGGCCTAGAGATGGGAGGTCCTGGGTTCCAATCTGGCCTCAGACACTTCCCAGCTGGGTGACCCTGGGCAAGTCACTTGACCCCCATTGCCTAGCCCTGACCACTCTTCTGCCTTGGAGCCAATACACATTATTGATTCTAAGATGGAAGGTAAGGGTTTTTATTAAAAAAATAAATAAATAAATAAAAGGACATTTTCAACAGTATAGACCCTAAAAAGATTTTGCAGAAACAAAATCAATACAGCTATTATTAGAAGGAAAGCAGATAATTAAAAAAAATTCTTTCAAGAAGTTTTTCTACTAAAGGTCTCATTTCCAAGACATAAAAAGAACAGACTCAAATTTATGTCCAATAAATAATCAAAGGATTGTTGTTGTGTAGTCATTTTTGATCATGTCTAACTCTTCATTGGCCCCATTTGGGATTTTCTTGGTAAAGATACTGGAGTGATTTGCCATTTCCTGCTCCAGCTCATTTGACAGATGAGGAAACTGAGGCAAACACAGTGACTTGCCCTGGGGATACAGCTAATAAGTGTCTGAGAGCTAGATTTAGACTCAGATTCTCCTGACTCCAAGGCAGGCAATCTATCTGCTACCAAAAAAAATGTAAACAGGAAGTTTTCAAAGGAATAAATCCAAGCTTTAGTAATCAATCAATTAACCAATCAAATAAATAATGATAATTTAATAATAAATCCAACAAATCCCTGTTAATAATAAAAAGCTCCAAATCACTAATGATCGGGGATATTAAAGCAACTCTGAGATACTGTCTCAATATCAGAGTGGCAAAGTGGATGAAAAAAGGAAAATGGCACATGCTGGAGGGCATGAGAAAGCATGTATATTGGTGTGCTGTTAGAGGAACTGTGAAAAGCTCCAACCATTCCAGAAAGCAATATGGAACTATTGCCCCCCCCCATATTAAAACATTATAATCTTTGACCCAGCAGTACCACTACCAGGTCCGTATTCCCACTCTCCCTGAGACCCCCCCCCAAAAAAAAAAGAGATCAAAGAGGAAAAGACCTCGAAGGTATAAAAATATTTGTGGCTTTTTTTGGGTGGAGATAAAAAACTAGAAGCTAAGAGAGGGCCCATCAGTTGGGGAATAGCTGAACAAATGACTGTATATAAATGTAATCTAATATTATGTTCTAAGAATAATCTGGAAAAGTTTAAGTGAACTGATTCAGAGTGAAGTGCGCATGATCAGGAAAATACTCCAATGAATCAGTGCAGGGCCCAAGGGTGCTTCCAAAGGACTCTTGATGAAGCACAAGAGGCGACGGGACAGATGGAGACATACATTTTCTTGGGGCCAATGTGGAAATTGGTTTTGCTTGGCTATGCGTATTCGTTACAAGGGTTTATTTTTCTTCTTTTGCCAATGTGAGACAAGTTAGAATGAAAGTAGATTTTTGTATGAAAATCTTAATTTTAAAAAGTTCCGGGGTCTGGCCATCTTGGGAAAAAGCGGGGGCTTTCCTGAGCTGTGTGCCTCATGGGAAAAAAGCCTGCAGTTGTGGGAGCAGTAAAAGAATAAGCATGAGGGGAGAGAAGTCCTTTACTACTTTATTCCTCTGCCAGTGGTTTGGATCGTGTCATTTCCCTGGGAAGGGGATTGCCTTTCCAGGAGCACCCAAGGGTGATTGCCCGCCAAGAAGTTTGGACCTTAGGGTGAAACAACGAGTCTTAGGATGGTACAACCACAAGAGAGAAGGCCAAATTGCCCCGAATGTCATGTTTTACTCCTCTGGCAGCTTGGAAGTTTGACTCCCTCGTGAAGGCTTATAAAGTGCTGTGAATGCTCTTGGCGCTTCCTGCATCTATGTAAGGGTTCCTGGTAATCCTTTGGATCTCATCGACTTTCTATGAAGGAAAAGATGGCCTCCTCCAATGTGCACGTTACTTTGAATGCGGGGTGTTAGTCACCCCATTATCCGTGCTCGTTAAAACAGACACAAGTGTATTTGGAGATTTCAGAGTAAAATAATGTGTCCAACCAAGAGAATAAAACCTTTTTAGACATGGTCAGTCCCCTAAAGTTGGGCCTGGTCTATATGCAATAGACCGAGCCGTCTTTGTTATTGACTCAACACTGGAACCAATCGATCCCTCCCTCCTGATACTTCATTCTGTTAGTCCAGGGGTCTCCAGACGGTTTACCCAGGGGCTAGTTCACTGTCCGTCAGACCACTGGAGGGCCGGACTATAAAAAACAAAACTATGAACGAATCTGTATATGGTTGTCTGGGATAGCGGAGGCTGCGGCGCTGGCTGGGATGGACCTGTCCCACCTGGCACAGCCCATCACTGCCACCACTATACCGGGCAGCAGGATACACAGTGTGGAATCCCCTCCCCCAGATCACCGCTCACCATGCTGACGTCTTCCATCGTGCAGCCACAGAATCCTTTGCGTAGCACCTTGTTCTCAGAACAAGGCGCCACGCAAAGGATGATGTCACCAGAAATAGTCCTGTATGTGAGCAATGCTGCGCTTTGTGGCTCCTCTCACTGATCACCAATGAAAGAGGTGCCCCTTCAGGAGTGCGGTGGGGGCCGGCTAAATGGCCTCACGGGGCCACATGTGGCCCACAGGCCGCGGTCTGGGCACCCCTGTGTTAGTCATTTTGGCTCTCTTAAAGATACGTGGAGGTCCCGAGGGAGGCTGTGTCACAATTCAGCATGTGGAAGAGGCAGGGCCTGAATCCAGGTCTTGGTGACTGACATCTGCTGTCTCCACAAGTTACCACGGATCTCTCAGCTGTTAATCCCAATGACATTTGTTTTCCTCATCCTTCACTTCTATGCAGCTTTCAATAGCACTCTGACCTTTCCCTCGGCTTCTTGTCTATTGCCTTCTCCTATGACACTACTCTTAGTTTTGCCCCTAACTAGGTCTCCTTTTCTGGCTCTTTGGATCTATCCTGGGCCCTCTTCTTTTCTCTCTGTACGCCCTTCTATGGTGATCACATGAAATCCATGGAACCAATCATAATCTCGATGTAGAATAACTCCCAAATCCAGCCCTGATTTCTTCTGAGCTTCTGGTCCGTCAAGGATGATATTCTGTCACCACCCCAAACTTAATGTGTTAGATGAAGCCTTAAAAACAAACACCTGACCCGTCTACAAGCTTTCTGATATCCATTGAGGGCACTGTTGTTTCTAGTAAGCCAGTTTTATGATCTCATCCACTTTTGAGTTTTTCCTCATTCCTTATGTTCAATCTATTGCCAGCTCCTATATATTTTACCTTCACAACACCCCCAGACCACCATCATTATCATCCAGGCCCTCAGCACATTCTGCAGGTTCCTAATTGGCTTCCTCTTTTCCAATTTAAGGCCCCTTTACATTCTGACTACCCCCTTTAGCCTTAATTTACATTTATTCTAACGCTTGCTCCTTGTTCCATTGAAAGTTGCCTACAAGTTGGTCCCCAAATAGTCTTATTTACCCAAGTTCTTGTCATTTTCCCAAGCTTTCCTCTGTGTACTTCCCTTCTCATCTCTGGTCTAGGTTAGGCTTATGTGCCACTTTTTCTACAAAGCCTTCCCTGGTCTAGTTAATATTCTCTCCTCAATGCAGTCAATTTAAGTTCTTTGAGGGCATGGCCTCTGCTATGTCTTTGGATTCCTACGGAATGGAGTAGTCACACAGGAAGCAGACACATATGTGTACACACTGAGGTGACAGCGCAACCACTTAAGAAAACACACTTCACCTATGCCGTATGATGACTCCCATGAAGGAACTGTGCCCGTTAATGTCACTCAACTTCCTGTTGACCATTTTTGCTCTGATCCTCTGCAGTATGAATATCACCCTTAGTACTGAATACTGCTTAACACGAATTCATCTTTCTTCCCAAACCTGCTTCTCTACACCTTCGCACTCCTCCCACTTAGACTTCCATGTTCCTGAGGAGATAAAGGGGTCCACCACCAAATGTAATAATGAATTGCCAAGTCCCTCTAACAGTCTCTCAGGGTCATTGCCAGGAACAAATGACACAATTCTAAAGCACTTGGTAGTCTGTAAATGTCAGATACTCTCTTTGATGTTTAATTTGTCCTTCCTACCACCACTCATTTAAGTTCTTGGGTGTAAAGAGAAAAATGACACAGATTTGACTTGTGCCTTCAAATGTACTGTTCCAGTAGCTCATGTTTATGGCACAAGAGAGAACAGGATCAAGGAAGAGGTGAAATCTCAACAGTCTAAGGCAGTGGTTTTCAAAATTGTTTGGTCTCAGGACCCTTTTACACTCTTAAAAAGGACCCCCCGAGGATTTATTTATTCACGTCATGTGTATTGATGCTTATCAAATTAGACATCAAAACATTTTAGTATGAAAAGTTTTGGCTGTGCAGACTCCATAGTAGGGTCTTGGGAATCCCCCAGACCACAAAATCTCTGATCTGAGAAGTCTTCATTGTTTTTGGTAAGTTGAAATCAGGAACAAATTAGTAATGATCTTGAATATTTCTTACTTTAGACATCACGAAAGAAACCGAGTGTCCTCCCTACCTCCAGTTCAAACTAGGCAGCATGACCCAATTCACCTTCACCTTCCTTACAGCAGAGTTGACTTATTCCCCTGCTGTTACATGAGCTCAGATGCCCTGGTGTATTTGGGACCAAGCCTCCCCTTGGCTAGGCTTTCAAAGCCTTTCACATACATGATTCCCCGTTTTCTGGTCCAGCCAGGCTGCTCATCACACACAACACTCCATGCCTTTGCCCTCCCTCATCTCTGCCCACTTCCTTTAATAGGCCACTTGTAGCCCCACCTTCTGGAAACAGCCTTCTTTTTCTCCTAATTGGGCGCCCTCCCCCAGTTACTCGGTATCTAGTCTAGCCCTTCCTATATGTACTTTGTCTCCAATGCTGCTGAGCAAAGGAGGTTACATCATTATCCTTGAATCCTCTATATTTGACACATACATGTGCTTGGGATGTTCCTTCTTTCCAGCCCCTAGCACTGCTCTTTGCAGGTTGTCTCATACCGTCTACCCATTCTAGGGTTTTCCCACTAAGGCAGGCACCCATCCACCCAAGGCCTGGCTCTGTATAGGGCAGGCTTGTCGAATGAATACATCTACTCTCTAAAGACCACTCCCTAAGCAGTGCAATGTCCCCAGGTTTGTGGAGCAGTAATTAGTCACCGTCAGGATGCCTTCTGTACAGAGCACACCATGTATGGATCCTGGCAGAGGCACGGGGAGTTCATACTGCTCTGAGGCCACACGCTTGAGGAGAGGCACCAAAGGTCACCCTGTCTGTCTCAGATGTTTCCGAGGCCTGCCACACAGCAGGTTCAGGAAGGACTTGGACGGCACGTTAAAGGGGTTTCAATAGGGGCATGAAAGCTGAATTCTACAAAGACTTTTCCACTTCCTCTCAAGGACAGGCTTTCAGATGTCCCAGGTGGCCATGCAGAGAAGGGGTGCAGTGACTCCTTTTCTTTGGGTCCCATCTAAATGTGGACCACATAGAGTTCCCCAGGCTGAAAAAATACTGGATCAGGTGCCATCATGAACTGTGACCTCCGTAAAGCCACTTCCTTCCCTTCCTCCCCTCTTCCAGCTGGGGTTCATCGCAGGCCAGAACACTCCCAGGGGCCTCTTCTGGTACCTAAGTCTCCACAGGGCCAAAGTTCCTAACAGTGAACTCCAGCTGAAGTGAGGTGGCCCAAGGGGTCTGTCCCCACCTTGGGTGAAATGTGCGTGGAGGGAGAAGTGGAGCCCAAAGGGGGCTCATCCCTTAGGACAGGCAAAGGCTCTCCCTGATGGATGACGTGGGGCATACCCAGAGAGCCTTTGGCACTGGCCCAGTCCTTCAAAGTCTGCAACAGGGAAGGGGAGTGGGAAAATTAACCTCCTAGTGAGCCTGGAGTGATGGGTGGGGATCCAAGGCCCAGGAAGGCTAAGACAGCCAAGAAGAGAGGAGGCCCCGCCAGCTCATCCAGAGGCCTGGTGGTTGCCCGCCCAGCCAGGGTTCACTGAGGCCACAGTCTCCTACGGTGACTTTGTTTCCAGAAATCCCTGCATGGGCTGAGATCCATCAGCTGCTGTTGCCTTAATCTGTGCCAAAAGCATTAGGAAAATCCAGACCAGAGAGCAGACATTCCACAGGGCCCAGCTCCCTTAAAGGCAAGACACAGATCAGTCCACCTCTGGGGGCAGAGACAAGGCGGGGACAGATGGGGGGCAGGTTTAATTTACATGTTGGCCACGTTGGACCTAGGCAGAGATAGGGGAGGGGGGCTGGAGCCCCAGGAACCTTCTCTACCCCAGAGAGAAAAATCCTCAGAGCCTCCTAGGATATATAAGGGGCAAGGGGTGGAGAAGAGAAGTTGGAATAAGGCTGTCCCCATGTTTGGGGGAAGTCCATGGCCCAGGCCTAAGAAGCAAGTCTGCTGTCTGGGGATGCTGCAGATGCCAGTCTGGGCCCCAGATCAGGCCTTCCTGAAGGAAGGTCCTAGAGGAAACCCTCCCGTCGGAACTGCTCCTGGAGAAGGTCTCGATACTGGTCAAAGCCTCCCTCGACCCGGGTGACACCTCCGCCTTCGCAGACCCACAGCTCCTGGCAGACCAGGCGGATGAAGCGCTCGTCATGGGAGACTAGAATCACCCCACCCTGCAGACAATGAGAAAAGGGTGGCAGGGGTCAGTGGTGGCTCTGGACAAGTGAAAGGAGTTTGAGGGGGATCAGGAGCCCAGCTCGGACTATAGGAGCTTGGGGAACCGGGTCTCACCCTGAAACTGTTGAGGGCCCGGCCCAAGGCTTCAATCGTTTCCATGTCCAGGTGGTTGGTTGGTTCGTCCAGAATGTAGAAGTTAGGGCTGCAGGAGAGAATGCCCAGAGGTTCAGCACTAGCTGAGAGACCACCTTCACATAAGGCAGCAGAATCACTGTCTAGGGAGCAAGGCAGGAAGGCTTGGGGAGAGGCAAGGGAGAGCAAAGAAAGGAGCTGGCAGCAGGGCTGTCTCACCAGGGCATGGTCATCTGGGCAAAGGCCACTCGGCTTTTCTGCCCTCCAGACAGGCTAGCAACAGGGCGGACGGCCAGCTCCCCTGAGATGCCATAACGTCCCAGCTGGTGGCGATACTCCTCCTCAGGCTTCCCTAGAACAGATCCCTGGCCTTGACAAGGGTTCCTGGCCCAGCCCGCCCTGACCTCCACTACACCTGCCTCCTCCCCTGCACCCCTACCCCACACACACCAGGGAACTTGCGAGCCAGCAGCTCCACGGCGCTGACATTCAAGTCGAGCTGCTCCACATGGTGCTGGCTGAAGTAACCGATCTTCAGGTTTCTGCAGGGAAGCAGAGGGAAGTTAAGACTGACTGCTGGGAAAGGAGTGGCTGGGGGGTGGGGGGGAAGAGGCTACCTGTGGGCGTGTCTGATTCCCCGCACTGGCGCCAGGTCTCCCATCAACAGCTTCAGCATGGTGGACTTCCCTGCTCCATTCTCTCCAACCTAGAAGACAGGGCCCTCAGTGGGGACAAGGTGGAGTCCCCCAGGCTACCCAAGGGCTGGAGCCGGAGCTGAGGAGCCTGAGGAGGCCTCGGCTTCCTGTCCGGAGAGGCTCGCTCCTAGCCCGACTTGTCCCATGCAATGCTGAGGGCCTGCTGCCAGAGCAGGCACACTCTGGGGCCCCAGAAACAGAAGGAGCAGCTGCGGTCATACCACGCAGATTCGAGACTCCAGGTCGGCCGACACCGAGAGGCGACTGAAGATGGGGTGCTGAGGGTCGTAGTAGAAATCAACTTCGTCGAGCTGCAGAATAGGTGGTGAGAACTTTTCAAACCCATCGGGAAACCTGGCAGAGGTGAGGCGAGGTGCTGTGAGACCAGCAGGGGGCCCAGAGGCCTCACACCCACGTCAGGGGCAGCAGCTTCATGTCCCCCCTCCCTCAGACACAATGAGGCACTTACTTCATCACCACCTCCACCTCCTTGTCCACAGGCTTCAGCTCTGGCCTGAGGAAAACAGAGGGTGTGGGCTTAGTCTGTGACTCTGGGGTGCAGGCAATGGTCCCCAGGTTCACAAGGGAGTGCAGGGAAAGTTCCAGAGCTGGGGTCTATGGAAAAGGATCCAAGGTGTGGACCAGGGGTTCAATGAGGAATCAAAAAAAACAGGGCTGGGAGTAGCTGGGTGGCCTAGTGGATAGAAAGCCAGGCCTAGAGCTGGGAGGGTCCTGGGTACAAATGTGGCCTCAAACCCCACCTAGCTGCATGCCCCTGGGCAAGCCACTTCACCCCCATTGCCCAGCTCTTGCTGCTCTTTAGGTGTTGGCTCTAAGATGAAGGTAAGGGTTTTCAAAAACAAACAAAAAACCAGGAGAAGCGGGGCCATGGGCTGCAGGTCCCTTTTTACTCACAGCTTCTCTAGCAATTTGAGTTTACTCTGCACCTGGGACGCTCGGTTGGCATTATAACGAAATCGGTCAATGAAAACCTGAGGGGGAAGAATGGCAGGAGTGAGACTCCCCAGGCCGCAGCCTCCCAGGCTCCCAGACCAGGCCTCCCTCCTTTGTACCTGGATGTGCTGTCGATACTGCTGCTGGGCCTCATACTCCCGCTGCTGACTCTTCAGTCGCTCTTGCTTGCTCTTGACAAAGGTCTCAAAGTCCCCCCGATAGCCATCCAGTCGCTGGCTATGCAAGTGAATGATGTCTGTGGCCACCGCATTCAAGAAGTTTCGGTCGTGGGAAACAACCAAGATGGTCGAGGGCCAGGTCTAAGGGGTCAGGTGGAAGGTGGGCACAAGTTGGGAGAGGGGGTGGGCCACAGACCCCAGACGTTCCAAATTAGAGTCCCAGCCTTCCTCATTTGTCCGACTCCCCTACCCCACTGACCTGCAGGTAATTCTCTAGCCACAAAATGGCCCGCACATCTAACATGTTGGTAGGCTCTGAAAAATAAAGAAGAAACAAACCACAGAGCTGAAAATGAAGAGGTAAAGAGCTCTGCAAGAATGGTGCGTCTAGGCGCCAACCCCCCCACCCCCCACCCGTCTCCCAGCTGTGGGAGCCACCAAAGAATATCAGGGCCACAACCTCTCCTCTCTAACCAAGGTTAGCCAAGGACTCACCATCCAGCAGGAGCAGATCAGGCCTAAAGAGAAGAGGAGTGATACCATGGCACAGTCTCCTTGACTGCCCCATATGTAAGTCCCCCCTCCCCCCAACAAACCCTATGGACTTACCGGGCAAACAGGGCCCTGGCCAGGGCTAGCCTCATTCTCCAGCCACCAGAGAACTCCCTACAGAGGGAGAGAAAGAGATCTAAATTCAGGGAGAGGCCAAGTTGAAAGGTCAAGCGAGCAAGGAAGAGGGGTCCATGGGCTGGTGGCATGGGGGGACACTCACCGAGTGGGCTGCTGCTGCATTTTTGCATTGAAGCCAAGTCCAGCAAGAATAACAGATGCCCTGTAGGGGAAGAAAAAGTCATTTAGAAGAGGGCCAGGAAGGTGAGGAAATAGGGGAGAAGGTACAGTATAAGGGGTTCAGAGTACCTGGCAGGAGCTTTGTCAGCCTCAATCTCTTCGAGCTTGGCATAGATCTCAGCAAGCTGGGTGGCCTCTGGGCCCTCCGCTCTGGGGGAAGAGGCAATTAGTTGGGAATAGATGGGATATGGGGGCCCCTCCTCTATATCCCATCAGGCTGCTTACTGGGCAGTCTGTCTCCTCCTGTTGGGTAGAGAATCTGGGGAGGGTCTCCCTCTGCTGAGGGACAATGCAGGTCAGTTGTGGGGCATGAGATTCTCACCGGCCAGCAGCAATCTTGGTGCTGAGCTCCCGCTCCCGCTGTAGCAGCCCCTCTCGGAAAGTGTCACTCTCCAGCACACTCTGCAAGGCCGGAGTATCGTCCCCTGCTACCTCTTGCTCCACATGCAGGAGGGAGATGTGGGCAGGGACTCGAAGGCTTCGTGTAGCCAGCATCTTCAGCAACGTTGTCTTGCCCAGCCCATTCCGTCCAACTAGTCCGTAGCGTCGGCCCCATGCTAGGTTCACATCTGCACCCGTCAAGAGAACCCTGGTGGAATAAAGACCAATATCTTCAAGGATCAGGAGGAAGGAGAAGGCAGGCTGGGACTCAAGAAAGGGCCTTTTGTCTACCTGGAGATCCTCTTACCGCTCGCCAAAAGAGACATCAAAGTTCTCAATCCGCACATCATAGGATTTGTTCTTGCCAGATGATTCCAGGCGACTCTCCTTCTTACTCCCAGCTTGGCTGGCTGAAGCCTCTTCTAAGACTCTGTGAGGGCAAAACAGGAAATTGCTCCCAGCTCCCAGGCCCTCTTCCTGTCTCGAGTCCCCTCTACCCATCCAGCCCCATCCAAGGGCTCACAGAGGACTAGCCGTCTTGAGGGTGTCCTTCTCTGTCCGCTTCTCCTGCTTTGCCTTGAGCCGAGCCTCAGCCTTTTCTAGCTTTTTAGCATTCACTGTCTGTGGCCAAGAGAGACAGACAGACAGATACACAGTCAGGTTCTCAGTATGCCCACTGGAGCAGGGGACGCTGGGGAAGCCCTAAACTCAACATTCCACATCAGTATGAGCAACACACAGCAGGGCCCAGGGATAGTCAACCAAAAAGGCTTCCAAGTGGTACTCTGGAATGCAGAGGGAGTCCCCACACCCCAAAAGAGACAAGAACTATCCTCTACCACAGTCTGCCCTCCTCACCGAAGATTGGTCTCTCTTCATCAGTCCTGGAAGCTTATTGCCATAATCTAGAAATAAGACAGATAATCATCTTTGTTTACACTTAAAATACTGTCTAACCACTAACTCCCGTGTTCTCTGACTCTAACCTATTGTAGCCCCATTCCAGTTCCCAGAAAATATCAATTCATTTCAAAGAAGGGCTTTATGGGAGGGGGAACTATGAGAGAAAAGAATTACAAAGGACCCAAGGATTTCTAAACAGCAATGAGAGCAGGAATGATCTATGTACCACAGAGTGGACTGGAGGCAGGCACTAAGAACTAGACCCCTAAATATGAGGAAGGGTTTCAGGCTGGGTGAGAATACAAGCAAAGCATAGGCTTGAGGAAGGATATA
The DNA here is from genome assembly GCF_027887165.1 of Monodelphis domestica. NCBI lineage: Eukaryota > Metazoa > Chordata > Mammalia > Didelphimorphia > Didelphidae > Monodelphis > Monodelphis domestica. The sequence goes on from NC_077228.1 coordinate 529,859,327, forward strand.
AGGAGAGGTGGGAGCTAAGTTAAAGACACTCCCTTCACTTACCATAACTTTCAGTCATTTTAGACAACTGGATGGGGGCATCCAATAACACCTGGCTGTGGCCTTGGCTCTGAGGTTCTGCCCTGTGTAGTCAGGAAAAGGATTGGTGTAAAAGGCATCAGGTAATCAGTGCTGAACTTGGAATCAAGAGACCTAGACTTGGGCCGTACCCTGAAACCTAATAGCCAAGGCTGTTTTAAGAAAGGCAGACTGCAAACCTTCAAAGCTCCAGGGAAAATATGAATAGCCATTTCCCCTAAGTACTTGATTGGCACTGATGAAATGTCCTTTCTAAACTTTTTGTGACCTATGAACATAGCTACTAATCCACAAACATTTATTAAGAACCCATTATACATATGACCCTAGGGACACCAAAATGAAAAATGAGACACTCCCTTCAAGGAGCTTAGTCTAGTAGAAAAAGTAGTGTTACTCCATAAAAATGATGAGATTAACTTTTAAAAATTTGTTAAGAACTTCAGGAGATAACACAAGGAGAGTCAAGAGAACATTTTACATAGTTACAGACTTAACATATGAAGAATAACTTGTGAATGTTCACCTCCAGAGAACGGAAACACAAAAGACATAATCTCTTTATGCACATCTATTTACCAAATGATGCCTTCTATGGTATGGGAAGAGGAGAGGGAGGGGCTGAGATCCCTGGAAATAAATTGTATTAATTAAGAAAAAAAAAAAAGCTAGGGAAGGCCAGTAAGGTAGGATATAATCTGGACAAAGGAGGAACCTAAAGTGCTCAAGGAAAACAAAGAAAAGGCAAGAGAGCAGAAGGGAGATTCTGGGAAAGATTGCTAAAGGAGGTATTTAAGGAAGAATGTCTGCAAATGTCTTGGAGAAAGGCATACAACTGGAGAAAGAGAACCTGGGATCAAGATCCACTTTTGCTACTTATTAATGTGTGGCTATGAGCTAGTCACTTTGTCTCACTGAGCCTCTGTTTGAAAAAAAAAATGAGGGAACTGGGTTCCTTTTTAGAGTTAAGCCTTATAAACTCAAATGTCTCAAATGGTGAGAAACCAGAAAACTTCTGGGTTCCCTTTCAGTTCTAAAGTCACCTTTGTAGGTCTGAGTTTTTCTATGAGTAGAATGGAGTTGAATTGCACTGAATGGTGGTCCAAGATCCCTTCCAGCCCTAAATCCTATAATTTAGATGTCAATAAATATTTATTAAGTTCCTGTGTGCTAAGTTCTTAGCTGGGAATACAAATATGAAAAAGAAAGATAGATGTGACCTCCCTACTTATTCGGCCTCAATGTCCATATCTGTAGAGTGAGGTGGTCAAAGAGCAAATGGACCAAATGCTCTCTTGAGCTCCCTTCCAGATCTGTAGCCTCTGACTTTCTATTTATTCCTCTTCTCTAGGGTTCAGTTTTCTCAAATTGAGAGTGAAGTTAGAACTAAACTCAGTTCCTGTGTTCTCTTGGGCTCTACTTCCCTAGCTGTAGAATAGAGGGTGAGAGGGAACCAGAACTAAGTATCTCTAAGCTCCCAAACGTTCTGATCCTCAATGTTTCCCTCATTCATCTGTAAAATTGAAAAAAAGAGGTAGACATGGACCAAAAGATCTGCTGCTCTAAGTGAGGGAATCTTCCCTCTCAGGGGCTCAGTCTCCCCTCGGTAAAAGGAGTTGGTATAACAAGGAGGGAACCCCTCTTGTATGTTAAAGGGGATGTCTCCTCTTGTATGATAAAGGGAGTGTCCTGGACCCTTTTCTCTCCCCTGTGATAAAGGGGATGTCTCCTCCTGTAGGATACAGGGTCACCCCAGTCCCTTGCTTTCCCCTATGATAAAGGGGGATGCTTCCCTGCTCCCGTTCGATAAAAGGGCGCCCCCCCCAGCTTCTGCCCCTTAGTCCCCGGCGGTACGCACAGGCGCAGAGTGTTATACATGCGCTGGCACACGGCCCGGATGCCCGCGCCATCCTTGCTGTCCCCGGACACCTCCTGCAGCAGCTCCCCCACGGCCTCCACCAGGTCGTCCACGGACTCGAAGTCAGCGCTGCCGCTGTGCAGGACGCCTGAGGACGAAGGATCCTGGGAGTCAGACGCGCCGTCCCGGACGCCCCCGCTGGCCCCTCGCCCGCTCCCCGTCCCGGCTCTGCTCACCTGTCACGTAGTCAAACACCTGTCCGTCGATCTCGGGGAACTCGCTCCTCAGGATGTCGGCGCACGTCGCCATGTTCCAGCCGGGCCCTGCTTTGCGCAGGCGCCCTGAGGACGCCGACGCGCAGCTCCTGGCACACCCCGCCCCGCCCCCTCTTCTACGCAGGCGCCCTGCGAGCCCTGAACGGACGCCGACTCTCAGGCCCCGCCCCTCCGGCTCCTCTCCTTAGCGCCAATACCTCTGCGCAGGCGTTATGCGGCCATCGACCTTCAGTTTCCGTCCCGCCCCTTCCGACTTTTCAACGCCACTCTCAAATCCTCGCGCGCAGGCGCCCTGCGATCGCTGACACGCTGTCGCCTCTCACTACGCCACACCCCCTCCGGCTCCCCGACGCCCTTTCCCAAACGTCATGTGCAGGAACCGGGACAGAATCCTCCCGAACGGCCCCGGCCCCGCCCGCGCTTTGCTGAACTCAGCTGGTCTCCGCCCCGCCCTTCCCCTCGCGCAGGCGCCCAGGTGCAGGAATGGTCACATCTTCAGCCCCCTCTCCCGCTCCTAGTCCTAACGCGCTGGCGCCGGCGGTGGCGTCAGAGAGCATGGAAGAGGAAAGACTCGCGCTGGGGTATAGGGGCGAGATTAAGTCAACGGCGGGCCGCCCTCTTCATCCCGGCATGCTCCGCGAGGACACGCCTTCCCGGCGTGGCTTAGTCACGTGAATCGTGTCCACATCTCCTGGGACTTGCGAGCGCAGTCCAGCCGGTGGCCCAAAGTCAGGCAGGTATGGAGGGACTCCAGGCCGGCTCCTCTAGCGGCCAAGCCAAGCTTGGGAAGTCTTGGGATAGAATCAGCCCCATCCCCCGTTGTGCCGCGGAGAGAGGGCGCGCTCTTTTGGGCGAGAAATTGAGGCTAGGAAAGGTCGCGGTAGCGATCCGAGCCGGGGCTACAAATAAAGAGCATCTGAGCGGGAGAGGAACAGGAAGCGAACCCCTCCTCGGCCTTCTCCCTGTTCTTCACAACACTCACCCTCCTTGCGCCCCCTCCTAGAGCTAAGAACCAGCCACTCCCCCACCTCCCAGCAAGTAAGCATCCTAGGTGGGGAAGGGAAAGGAATGACCACATTGGGCTGCCCCCCACTCCGCTCAGGTTCTTTGGAGCCCCAGGTCTTCCCCCAGCAGCAACCTATGTCTCCCTTGTGCCCACCCCAGATAGCCGCACAGCAAGCCAGAGCGCCCCGACCATGGGTAGTTTTGATCTGTCATAGGGAGCAGATGAGGGCATCTGGCAGCTCCTGCTAAGCCTTCTCCACCCTCCCTAGGCAAGACTCGAGGCCCAGAACCTCCGCTCTACAGAATTTATTGGGTTGAGAACTGGACAAGTCACACGTGTACAAAATGGAGCTCACACTATCCCAAAGCAGGGGGCAGGGGGCATGGGGGGGGGGGCGGAGCCGGGGTGGGAGGCAGTTACTGGCCTGTCAGGGAGGAGCGGAGGTGGGGGGCTCTGGCAGTCCATGCCCCCCACCCCGACCCCAGGAGAAGGGCAGAGGCACAGCTACCCAAGAGACCCTGGCCTGGCTTTGGTCACAAAACTCAAACAGAGCCCAGTGCTGGGCTGGGACGGACGAAATCAGGGTTAAGGAAATTCGGGGCCCAGGGAGCCCAAGGGACCACACTGTTCATCCCTTTCATGGTAGGGTCAGTCCAGACCTAGTCTAGGGGCTTGTGCAGGGGGTGTGCAGCGATGCAGGAAGGAGGAGACACCAACAGGGAGGAGTTGGGGCAGACCGCCCAGCCAGGCTCCTCTCCAGGGGGCACCCAGGTTGGTGAGGTGAGACCATGGCTGGGCAGCTAGCAGCGGGTTTCATAGATGCCACTGCGGCCAATGTAGCGGACCCATTTAATGACATCATGGTCGCTGTAGTTCAGCTTGGGTTCAAACACCTTCAAGTATCGCACTTTCAGGCCAGAGGGTGCAAATGGTACCTGGAAAGTAAGGAAGAAGTCAGGAGGCCTGCCTTGTCTGTGGAATCCCTTCAAGGCCTGGGCCCAGGGTCACCTCCTACTGGAGATCTTCGGTCCTATTGCCGCTTGTTAGGCCTCTCACCCTGCTTCTCCCAAGCTGCAAAGATCTGTTTCCCCACCACTCCAGAAGAATGTAAACTCTTTGAGAGCAGGGACTTTGGGGGAGTAAACCCATGCATGGCTGGGCCATAGTGACACTTTAATAAATGTTTGTTGAATGAATGACACCTTCCCAGAGTCCTTCCTCCTGCCTATGTGGGTGCAAAGACAACCTTCAGTTTCGCCAGGGGCCTCATTTCCCAAGCCAGGAATGGTAGCAATGCCTGGTGTGAGCTTAGCAAGGATTTTAGGCCCAAGAAGGTGCTTCCACCCACTGGTTTCTCTACAGAGTCTGCCTGGCTAAAGAGCCCAAGAATGCCCTCAATTATTTTACAAAGTTCATAAGCAGGGATAAATAAGCCAGGAAGATTACAATGCAACTGGAGTTTGAAATGGTGGAAAGGAGGCCGGCAAAGTGGCAGCTCAGGGCTGCTCTACTCCCCAGAGCAACTGAATGGAGCAGGGCAGGGTGAATTCCTACAGAGCCCAGGAAGGTATTTCCTTCTGAAATGTTAATGCCAAGTGATGTATCAAAAACTTTGATTAGAGGGGGCAGCTGGGTAGCTCAGTGGATTGAGAGCCAAGCCTAGAGATGGGAGGTCCTAGGTTCAACTCAGGATTCAGATACTTCTGAGCTGGGTGACCCTGGGCAAGTCACTTGACCCCCTACCGCTCTTCTGCCTTGGAGCCAATACACAGTATTGACTTCAAGACGGAAGGTAAGGGTTAAAAAAAAAAACTTTGATTAGATAGGATAATTTTTCACTAAGAAAGTTAGGCTTCCTTTTCTGTTTAGCCCCCCAATGTCTCAGCAACACCCAGAGTGTCCTGTACCCCCAGACCCCAATGCTTGGGTTCTGTTGCAGTATTCCTGGCTCTCTGGGTCCTGTCCTACTCTGGCTCTGCCTCGATCTGGCCTTAGCTGGGCCTCACTCCCAATGAATGAGGTGGCTTCAGAGGACCTCAGTTGTCCTGCCCTGACATACCCACCTCAAAGTTCATGGAGATGGGAGGTCGGGCCCATTTCTTCTTGTCGTTAGTTGGTAGCAGCTCAATCTCAGCACTGATCTGGGATTCCTTCATTCCTGCCATGCGCTTAATCCTATGGGTACAGAGTTGGAGGCAGCTGCTTCTATACCACCCTCTGGAGGGGCCCTTAAGGGAGCAGGTGAATCCTGGCCAGGACTTTCTAGTCTGGCCAAGTTGTACACTTAATTCTCTAGGCCTCAACTGCCTTATCTTTCATATGGGCATAATGTCACCTGCTCAGTTTATCTTGAAGAAACATTGGAGGAAGAATGCCCATATGCTTGGGAATTATTTAAGCTAGAACACTAAGGCATCATGGGATGAGACAAGGCAGCAAAGGAAGGGGGTATAGAGGGATGCATTCTTGTAATGCAGATGAAGAGGTGTGCCCAGAGACACCCCCCCCCAAACCCCCACCACACACTCACTTCCACACGATGGCATTCTCACTGGCCTTGTACTTGGCTTTTCCCTTCATGCAGATCACTTGAACCCCACTGGTGTTCAGTGGTGTTGGGATCCGGACCTGGGGGTCACAAGCCTATTACTGTCATCCCCCAGTCAACATAAGGCCTCCCTTTTCCCCAGCTCCCTCCTAGCTCCCTTCCCGCACCTCAATCTTCTGGGCCAGCAATGAGGGCTTGAAGTTGGACTTAATGACGACTTTGACCTCCAGCTTGGTCCTTCCCACCTCCCGAACCAGGGGGATAACCCGGAATGGCAGGATGATGTCCTTGGTGGTCCGGTACCTGGAAAAAGAAGGGTCAGGGGAGTCAGGAAGCAGTGGAAGGCCCAGGGGTGCCTCCCCCACCCATCCACCCAATGCTGTACTTGCCTCATAAGCTCGAACTCTCCATCGGGGGGAATGAAGCTGATACTTCGTTCCGAGTCAAACTTACTGAGCCTCACACACTGGTGGAAGGTACAGTCGTCTATGGCAATAGACTGTTTCCCACTGCAGAAAGGGTGGAAGCCCAGGTGTGAGCAAGGAATGGCTGGAGGAAAGGGGGAAACACAAGGAGGGACAAAAACTGGCCCCATTGGGCCTTCTAAGGAAGCTAGTCCAAGGGTCTGGGAAGAATCTCCTCAGAGCTTAGCCTATAGCTGTGAAGGGCCCAACCAAGAACTTCATCTCCCAAGTCCTGGGCAGCTGCCCTGGGGCTCAGTGACCAAGGAACTATCAAAAGGCCAAATCCTGCACCCAGGGCCACCCTCAGCCCTCTAGGCCTCCGCCTACCTCTTGCCTGTTTCATCAGCAGTGCCCTTGCCCTGCTTCTCAATGACAATCTTGTCATTCATCCCAAACTTGCACTCTGGCATGCCGCTCAGATAGCTCTTCATCACAACTCGGCCAGACACATGGGCACTCAGCACTTGCCCTGGGGAGAGGGAGAGTCAGGCCGTCTGGAGAGCAGCCTTCAAGCAAGGGGCCCAGGCCAGGGCCCAGCCCTGAGGCCTGTCCTCACCTTGAGGAGACATGAGCAAGTTGACACTCTCCAGCACATCCAGGAAGAGCTCGTTCCGACGATATTTGATGCCCTCACGGCGCCAACCGATCTGCCCTGTCACCTGGCTGGTGATCTGAGACTGTTCTTCCTTTGTCTGGATGGAGGGGTTGGGGAGGGGTCACAGGAAACTCAGTGCCAGCCCCAACTCCAATCCAAGTTTCCCTTGAATCCTGCCCACTCGCCTCCAAAATCCAGGAGGAGCCAGACAGACACCAGCTGCTTACCTGATGCTGAAAAAAGGCCACAGGGGACAGGAAGGGGCCCGGAAGAGAATCCACATGGAAACAGAAGGAAAGAAGAAGGGAGAGAAGCAGGTCAGGCATGGTCCCAGAGGGGCATCATCCACTTACCAACCCTGGGGCTCCCAGGCCAAGCCACAGAAAAGCAGTGATCCAGGACCAGGAGGCTCTGGTGGCCTAAAAGCCCTTCCCCTCCCCCGGCCAGGCCCCAAGGGGTGGGCTTCCTCTTCCTTCCCCATGCCAGGAAGAAGAGAGCTGTGCCTGGATTCCTTGAAATAGGGATGGCGATTCAGCTGATCTCCTTCGGACTGGGAGAAGGCCAAGTAGCCTCTCAGAAGAGCCAGTTACCACGGCAACTGGACCAGCTCTGCACTTCGAAACCCCGAGTAGCTCTGGTACCTGGCTCTTAATGCCTTGCTGAGTGATGAAGGTCTTTAGAGCCCCAGTCTCGGAGTTCTGTGGGTAGCCAAAGTCCAGGATCTCTGTGTGGGGGGAAGACACTGGCTGTTAGCACACAGGCTGCCCTCCTCCCTACAAGGGGCTGGCTGGGCATAAGCGCCCCAGAGTGGCTCCCAGAGGCACCAGCTTGGTGGATTTTTCTTGGGGCTGTTATTTTGGCAGGGAAACATATTCCAAAGCCAAAGAATGGGCAGGCGGGCAGCCCTTGGCCCTGGAAAGCAGAAAGGGCAGGGGCCTGAGAGGTGTTGGGGAGATTTCCACTGAGTGGAGTGACGGCGCGTTCTGGGGCTCCCCGGCCCCCCTCACCGTCCAGAAGCTCGTAGATGAGCACGAAGTTGTTCTTGATGTTTTCCTCACTGATCTTGCCAAAGTAGGCTGCCATGACGTCACACATCTTGTAGAGGAACTCGAAGACCATGGCGGCGTTGACATTCTGCTTGGTGACAGCCGCCAGCCAGATGTTGGAGCGCTTGACATGGAAGAAGCTGGTGCGGGCGATGTTGGTGACGGGGGAGCGCACCTGCTGCCTCGCGTGGATCACGTTGACGCGGAAGGCGTCCACGGCATTTCGCCTGGGGAGGGGAGCACAGAGGCTGCTCAGGGCTTGGCAGGGCATCGGCCCCGGGGCGACACCCCCATCTGCCCCCCGCCCCCCACCCTCCTTGCTAGGGTCACAGGACTAGAGAAGGGCAGGCCCAACAGTATGTGACTGCCGGGCCTCGGCCTAAGTCCCCCGCTAGGTGCCAGCCCCATCTCCCTGGTGAAACGGACATTCAGCTCGCCCAAGAAACTCAGTGGAGGAAAAGATGAACAATCCAAATGGCTGTCGTAGAGGCCATCTTGTTAGCTGGCCCCCAAAGGGCCAAAGAGGTGGCCCACCATCTGGGGAGGGGAGGGGGCGACCCAGAGCCAACCTGGATCAGGATTTGATTCCTGGGCAAGTGGAGGGAGAGGGAAGAGGGAGGTCAAAAATCAGGGTTGTGGGCAAGACGCCCCATGCCCACCTATGCCAAAGGCTGCAGCTGGCAGGCCGCTTACCTATTGCTATGGCAGCCAATGAGATGGGATGAGAAAAATGATGCCAGCGAGGAGAATAGTGACAGCAACAAGAGAAAGGGTTAGACAGACACACAGACACACAGACACGCAGACAAAGGAGGCACACCAGTCAGGCTCAGGCAGAGGCCTTGGGTGACAGAGAGACGAGGATGCCCAGCAAGGGCCTGGCATGCAGAGGGCAGCAAGGCCATTGGGGTGGGCAGAACAAACGCTCCTTGAGCCTCACAAGTCAAAGCAGCCGCTGCCCCCCCTTGGCACCCGCTGCTGCGCTGACTTCACCACATCTCGGGGCACTGGGGAGCCAAGCCCTGGGCTGGAGCTGGGCACCCCCAGAGAAGAGGCCAGCTGGCGGCAGGGGGTCCTGGTGAGGGTTTTAGGAGTAGCTCCGCTGGCGGCCAGGCCTGGAAGGGCTCTCAGACATCTCCCACCTCCTTCCTCACTTTTACAGAGGAGGAAATGGGTTTGGATGACTTGCCCAAGGTCACACAACCAGTGCCATGACTTCAGGTTCCAGACTCCTCCATGCTTGCTACCCCAGTGACCCTGGGCAAGTGCCTCGCCCCGCCTGGCCCTGAGGGCTCTTCTAACTCTTGCTGGTCCTCAGTTCTCCCAGAGTCCTTTGTGGCCGTCCTCGGGGTAGCCTCGACCTGCCCTTCGGAGCAGGGGGCGCTGCAGCAGCAGGCCAGCTGGTGTCTCGGAAGGCCAGCAAGCTCTTGCAAAGCTGTGGGAATGCCTGGTGGGTGTCCCGGCAGCCACATCCTGGCCGCTGGACTCTGCAGACTGGGCCCAGGCTCCATGCTGCCCAGCCCTCCTGCCCGGCGCTCCCAGTGGGGGAAGCTCTTCAAGGACCCCGAGAAGATGCCAGCTGGGGGCACCGGCCGCCCGGCATGCTAGCACTGTGACAGGGCGGGGCGGGGCCCTCTGGGAGGGAGCTGCGCCCACATGCGGGGGGTCTCGGGGCACACTCACCCGATGTCATCTCGGTAGACCCGGGAGATGAGCACCTCCCCCTTGTGGTTGTAGATGAACAGCCCTCCGATCATGGTGGCCACTCAGTCTCCTCTGCCCATGGCGCTCAGAACAGACCTGGGGAAGGGGAGGGGGAGGAGGTGAGGCCCCGCCCCTTATTAAGAGGCGTGGAGGGCAGAGGTCACCGGAGGAGCCCCCCCCCCCCCAGGAGCCGGGGAGAGATGGGACGGATCAGAAGCTCTGGAGGCCAGTCCTGTGACGCCCCCACCCAGCCTCAGGCCTCAGGGTCCTGCTCTGGGTGGTCTTCGAGGAGTCACAGGAGAAGCCGGCATCTGTGGCCAGCACCCCCAACCTTCCCACCTTTGCCCCCCAGCTGTCTTGTGGGAGCCTTCGGAACCCAGAACCTCCTTTGCCCTAGTCCCCGCCCCGCCCCCGGAACATCGAGGGCACCCCCGGGGAGTGGGCAGGGCAGATTAGAGAGGCCTCTGCCTGGGCACCGCGGGGTGACGCCCCAAATAGGGCAGTCCCTTAAGCAGCTTATAGAATCATCAGCCAAAGCAGGCGGCTGAGGAGGGAAAGAGCGGTGGCCAGAGGCCGTGACCCGATTCTGGGAAGCTGCGGCCCAGAGCAGAAGGCCCCGGCCCACCGGCCACCTCTGGGTCTCGATTTCTTCAGCTGCACAAGGGGAGGCCTACGCTAGGCTGGTCACGCAGGCCCCTTCTGGCCCCCCAAGGCGAGGTCTGGGCCCGGGCGCACAAATGGCCGCAGTCAGGCTCAGAGACCAGCCACAGGGCCGGCCGGCACTGGGGAAAAGGGCATGCTGGGAGGCCAGCGGCCGGGGAGAGGGAAGGGGACCCTGCGGGCCTCGGGAACAGTCAGCCCCAGCTGGGCTCCAAGAAGCACCGAGAAAGGCCTGACGGTGCATATTTTCAGCTGAGGTCGCCTGGAGGAAGTTCCCCTCCGGAGAAAGGACAGCCAGGAATGGGCAGGGGACTCTTTCGGGGAAATCAGGAAGAGGGGGAAGAAGGCCAGGACGAGGCTGAGGTGGCCCAATGGGGGAGGGGGAGGCTTGAGGGGGGAAGGAGGAAGAGGCCTCTCCTAGGCGGGGTGGGGTCGGCCCTGGAGGGAAGCAGGCCAGGAGATTCTCATCAGGGTGGGAGGCTTTGGCCAGAAGGACAGTGCCCCGGGTGGGGGGGGAGCCCAGAAGGACAGTGCCCCGGGTCGGGGGGAGCCCAGAAGGACAGTGCCCCGGGTCGGGGGCTGCTAATTCTGGGAAGGCCAGTGGGAGCTGGGAGAGGCAGGGAAGGAAGGGGCTCCTAGGCAGGGGGTCTCCCTGGGAGACAGCCATCAGCCCCATTGCTGGGGGCGGGTAGAGGCAAGACCTTTCCACCAGAGGTCCCAGGGCTGGAGTCCAGGGGTGGGGGAAGGCCCCGAGCTGGTCAGGAAACAGGAGACAATGGCGTGGGGATGGGAGGCTCTCTGGGCAGGCAGCAGGTGGGCGCTAGAGTGCCTGCCCCCAAAAGGGTCGGCCAAGGGGCTCTCCTGCAACCCTGGGGAGGGCTGTCCGCTTGCATGGATCAGTCTTGGAGGGCCGAGAGAAGGGGACAGAGTCCTAAGTCTGGACCTGAAGGAGGTCTTGAAGGGGGTCTCCTCATTTTAAATAAAAGGGAACCTTAATCCCAGAAAGGAAAAGTGACTTGCCCCAGGTCACACAGCCATTAAGAAGCAGGGGCCGGATTAGCACCCAGATCCGCCCAAACCAGTGCGGTGTCAGCTGTCTCATGGTGCCCCTGGGATAGAGCAGGGACAGGGGGGGCTGTCCTGGGGAGGAGGATGCTCCACCCGTAGGTCTGGGGAGAAGAGGGAGGGGAGGGGTCTGCCAAGGATGGATGGCAGTGAGGGGGAGGGCCCCCCTCCCCCGCGATGAGGGGCGCGGGCTCTAATTTAATACAGCAGGGTGTGCATCAACGTCTCCGAGCTGGCGGGGGAGGGGGGGTGTCTCTTCCTGGCCCCCTCTCGTAGTGGGGGAGGGGGTCCTCGAGGTCAGGCCCCCGGTGTAGGAGACTAGGCGGGGAGCAGCCAAGGAAAGCTTGGGGGGGGGCCTCGGTGTCCTCGCCTGGAGGGCTCCGTCCAGGTCCTGGGGGTCCTGGGGTCTCCCTGGATGGATCAACCCCGACGCTTAGAGCGCGCGTTTTAGGGGCGTCCCGGGGGGGAAACAGTGGGGGGGGCGTCCTGGAGGACTGGGGGGCGTCCTTGCGGGGGAAGTCCGGGCCCGCTCCCCACCCCTCCCCCGCCAAGCCCCGAAGCATCTATTGATCTCCTGCCGCGCCCCCGCTCACCAGGCGCCGCCGCGGCCCGTCCGTCTGTCCTTCTGTCGCTCGGTCAGTCTGTCCGTGCGAGGACGCGGCTCTGGATCTGGCTCTGCCGCCGCTGCCGCTGCCGCCGTCGCCGCTCCCAAGATGTCCGCCCGCCCCCCGCCCGCGGCCTCAGCTTTCACCGCAGTGCCGGCTCCGCCCCGGCCCGCCCGCCCCGCCCGGCCAGGCCCACTGCGCACGCGCATTCGCTCCCGGAGGACTACGACTCCCGGCGGGCTCTTCGGCGCCAGCACTAGGCATGCGCAGGCTGTACCGCACTACAGCTCCCAGCAGGCTGCGGGAGCCTTCTCTCGCCAACCCCGTCTCCCTTGGGAATGGAATGTCCCAGAAAGCTTCGCTCCATTTTCCCACCGAGCTTGTTGGGAAATGTAGTCCGTTTACGTCCCTCCTTGCCTACATCCCATAGGAGCTTGGATTGAGAACGAAAAGGGGTTTTAGAGGTTTTAGGAGCCAGGGATTATGGCTGGAAGGGACCTTAGAGGCCATCCAAGTCTAGCCCTCTCATTTCACAGATGAGGAAACCGAGGCCTGGCTCCCTAGGGGACACAATAAAATGCTCTTGCCCAAGGTCACATAGGGAATCTCAGTCAGAATTCGAACCCACTCCCTGTGACTTCAAATCTCCTTCTCAGGACTCTGGGGAAACTTCCCCCAACCCGCGACAAAACAAAAGCATGGGGTCAGAACTACGAGGAAACTCTGAGGCCACTCATTTAAGAGGTGAGCGCCCAGCCCCAGAGAAGGGACTGGACCCAGGTCCTCCGGCTGCACAGCTCCACCGTCGCCCGGCGGCTGTGCCAGAGCGATCTTGAGCGGCCGGCATTCCTCCAGGCACAAACCCTCGCCGAGGCAAAGGGGACAAACTTCTGGAGCCCAAATTCCTAAAGCGAAGGCGGCAGCGTCACTGCCCTGCGCCAGGAGCTCCGGCACTCCTCTTGGCAGCGGGATCAAACAGGAACCTGGCTGGCTCCCGAGCCCTTCCGATCTGGCTCGGGCTCCGCTCTCCAGGATTACGCTCCGGCACTCCTCTTCAGGCACTTACTCCAACTCACCTTTCTGTCTCCCACCTCCGAGCCTTTGTCCCCTTCCCCAAAAGGCACTCCTTCCTTCTCATCATTTCCTCGTGCCCTCCCGAGCCCCTCCCTTCCCAGACTGGTCTTCCGGACATCCCCTAATTACTTTGTATTGACTTTTCTGCGGTTTTTCCCAGAGTCCTCCGAGGAGGAGGGCCGTTTGGGGGTTTGGGCTTTGTCTCCCTCCCTCGCCTAATGCTTGTTGAGTGACTGATTGACTGGCCGCCACCAGGGATTCTAATTCGGGACCACCATCCCCCAGAAGTCCATTAGAGGACAGAACCTCCCTCGTCTCCCTTTCGGGCTGGGGACATGAGCACACGGGCAGAGAACGAAATCTTTGTGAGGGAAGGGCGGCCTTTAATTTCATTTGTAACCCCAGGGCCTGGCGCAGGATAAATGCTTCCTAAAGGTGTGTTAATTGGCTGACCGATGGCCTGGCCTCCGCTGGACGTCCCGGAGCTCCAAGTTCTCAGCCCTTTCCTGAGAAGAGCCTCCCACACAAAAGTCCTGTGATTCGCACTCAGCACCGAAAGGTTTTCCCAGGAGCCTGAGCCTGGCCCTGGGATGCCCGCCCAGAGGGAGTCTGTCCTCCAAGGAGGGGCTTCCCGGGAGGAGGAGGCTGGGATGGTCCAAAGCCTTCCCCTAGGACAAACCCTGCCCCTGCGGTGGGACAGCGCCTGGAGGGCGGATCTGGGCTCCGACCCCTCCCCCAAGCCGCTTAACCGCCGCTTGCCTCAGTTTCCTCAACCGTAAAGAAGAGAGAATCATCGCAGGCTGCAAGGAGACTCTGGGAGGTGCTTAGCCGGGCGCGGGCCGCCCCGATGCTTCTCCCCGGCCCTCCCCGCGTGTGGAAGGGAGATTTGACTCCCAGAGGTGGCATCTGAGTGGGGCTAGAAGGAGAGGCCGCTGAAGAAGGGACGGGAAGTGAGCAAAGCCCTGTCCAGGCAAAGGCACGGAGGCGGGAGAGGCCGACCCTGCCAGAGTCCTGCTTGGCAGAGCCACTAAAAGGGAGGTTGCGAGAAGCGTCGCTGTCGACCCGGTTGTTTTTGGTCATGTCCGAATCCCTGCGGCCCAACGTGGCTTCTCTTGGCAGAGATCCTGGGTGTCGGCCAGCTCATTGACAGGGGAGGAAACAGACTTGCCCAGGGTCACACAGCCAGGGCCTGAGGTCACATTTGAACTCAGGGCTCCGAGTGCTGGGCGCCGCCCTGCTGGGAAAGGGGATTTGGGGGAAGATGCTGCCTGCCGGAGGGGCCTGGGCGAGTGTGGGCCAGGCAGAGCTGGAGAGCTGAGGAGGGCCAGAGAGGCCGGCGTGGGCTATCTACCGGCCCGCCCCTGCCCCGTGCTTAAGGCAGGGGGGGGGACCCCAGTTCTGGGCTCGAAGGACGGGGAACCGCGGGCAGAAAGTGGCACGGAAGCAGCCGCCGCGGCGCCCTCTGGCCACACGGAGGCCCATTTCTGGACCACACGGAGCTTCCTCTCCCAGAATCCTTTGGGTCCGGCTCCCGGGCCCGTTTCTGCTCCCGTCCTCGGATGGCGACTCTCGCTCTGAATCGGATTCCGGCCGCTGCTGGCCTTTTCTGTGGCCTCCTGCGCTCTCCTCGTCCCTCTGAAGGCCTTCCGTGTCCTGGCTCGCTGGCCGGCCTTCGGGCTTCTCGCTGCTGCGGCCTCCCCTGGGCCCCCCCCGGCCTCTGGCCGCAGCCCCCCCGCCCCCAGTCACTGGCGGGGCTCGCCGGGTCCCTGGGGGCGTGTATGGCGGAGAAATGACCGTACTGAGGACGGGCCACACCGAGGGCGGCCGGCCGGCTTCGGGCCCTGCTCGGGCGCAGGGAGGCCTCCGGGGAGGGAGAAGGGGAGGATCTGGGCCTTCCTGGCTGACTCGGTACCGCGGAGGGGGGAGGGTACAGCGAGGCCCAGTGGGGGGGCCCAGGGGAAGGGAGGGGCCTCGGAGAGTCCTGGGGGTCAGCGGGGGTGGGGAAGGATTGTCTAAGCTCGCGGAGGAGTCTCCGAGACGGGGCGCCCTGCTGAGGACACGGGGGGCCCGAGGGGTCATGGTGAGGGGGGGCAGGACATCTCCGGGGAGCAGCGGGGGGCCACGAGTGGGGCTGCCGCAGGATCTCCTCAGGATCGGGGCCTCCCCATGCTGGGTGCTCAGAGAAAGTCAAAAAGCCCGAAATTCTTGGCTTGGTTGAGGAGAAACAGAGAGAAAAGACACATTTCAGGCCAGAGGAGAGGGCGGCCCGCTGGTTAGTGGCGTTACGGGCAGACGGCCAGCGCAGGCATCGGCAGCAGAGGGTTAGTGAGGACGGACGACACCGGGTCCGGGAGGCCGAGGCGGCAGGCGGGGGGAGGGAGGGGGAAGGGAGGAGGCTCGGTCTGGGTCCTCCGGGCCCGTGTCCGTCGGTCAGTGCGTCCGTCGGTGCTTCTGTCCATCCGCCCGGCGTCTGTGTCTGTCCGTCAGTCAGGGTCTGCCCGGGTGCTCCGGGAGGCCGCCGGCGTCCGCTGCCACCCGCGAGGGGCACTCACAGGGCCGGCAGGACCTCGGAGGGGCGCGGAGTCCGAGCATGCGATCGGAGGGCTTCCGGCAGCGGTTAGGGGGAGCCGTGCGGGCGGCCGGAGGCGGGTTAGAGGCAGGGCGGAGGGGGCGGCGGCCCGGGGCCCCTCCCCTCCCTGCCCCACACCAGGTTAGCCCGTTGAGTTCACTCTGTTTATTTCCCTTGTTTAGTTACCAGACAAGTCAAGAGGGGGCTGGTGGCGGCCAGCCCTGGGAGGGGGGGCAGGACGGGCCAGAAGGGGTGGGGGCCGCTCACATCACATCCACAAAGAACTCACTGGGGTTTCCCATGGCCATGCGGAAGGACTGTCTGCTGGCGGTCAGTTCTGGGGGCACCGAGGCCAGGTCTCGGCCCGGGGGGGCGCCTGGGGGGCCCATGGCGGCGGGCGGAGGGGGCATCATCAGCACGGGCGGGCCGTACAGCGGGGGCACCCCCGGGGGCCCGTACGACTGGTGCGTGTGGTGGCTGCGCAGGCTGTGGGCCAGCGAGTGGTGGCTGCGCACGCTGTGCTCGCTGGCGGCCGGGCCCGAGCGCTCGCTGGGGGCTCTCTCCCTCCTCAGGCTGCTTCGGCTCGTGTGGTCCGACTCGCTGCCGCTGCCCCCGGACTTGGAGTCCCCGGCCTTCGGGTCCTTCTCCTTCCGCCGGTCGCTGCCGCTGCGGTTGGAGCCGCTGCTCCGACTGCCTGGTGGGGGCCGGGGGGAGGGAGACGCGTGAGGGAGGGTCTGACCCCGGGAAGGACCCCCCCCGGCCCGGGGCGCCCGGGGGCCGCTTACCTTCACTGTGCTGGCTGCCCGCGCTGCCCCCGCCGCCGTAGCTGTACCCGGGCTCGGGGAAGCCGGGGTGAGGGTTATAGGGGTGCGGGGGGGGCGGGTACTGATAAGGGAAGGCCATGGGCCACGGGGCGGCTCCGGGGTGTGGGAGAGGAGCCAGCGTGTCTTGGTCCGAGGCCCCGCTGGAGCCGTCCTGGTCATGCAGGGACAAGTTAGCCATGTCTGTGGAAGAGAACCAGAGGGGGCTCCGGAGGCTGGCCCCAGCCCGCTACTGTCCCCCGCAGCCCTTTAAGGGCTCCCCACCTCCGGGCTGTGCCTCCTCTACATTCCCAGCTCTTCTCCGTGTAATACGCCCTCCAAAGGACTGGACAACCGGGAGGACCAGCTCTGCGGCTGGAGAGGACCCGAGAGCCCGTCTAGCATAATGGCCTCACTTTACAGATGAGGACACTGGTCGGTATTTTACCGAAAAATCCCCAAGAGGCCATTTGGTGTGAGATCCCACTTCACCCCTCCTTCGGTCACCGGGTCCTCCTTCATGGTGGTCCTTCTCCTCGCCAGCACCACCAAACCCTGCTCCATCGCGTCTTCTCCAGCAGATCGCCCCCTCTCTCCCTTACTTCACAAACATTTGTATTCCCAGTACTTAGCACAATGCCTCCCGCAGGGTGGGTGCTTAATCAGTGCTTGTTCACTGACTGACTGAAGCACGTCCGTGTCTCCCCCACAGCCCACAACCCCGCACTTGATCCGGCCATCCCCTCTCTATCTTTCCTGCCTTTTAAGGCTAAACACCCTGAAAAGACCCTCTACAAAAGGGGCCTCCACCTCCTCGGTTCTAACTCTGGCTTCCAACCTTCTCATGCAATCAAAATTGCCTTCTCCAAAGTGGCCAAGGAAGGGTCTCTTAACTGCCAAATCCGAGTCTTTTCCGCGTTCTCCTTCTTGTCATCTACAGCCAGACTGTTGCTCAGCCCTCCTCGGGGATACTCTCTTCCCTCCAGGCTTTCAGACCCCCCTCCCCATCTGACTTCCCTTCCTGTCTCCCTGGTTGGGTCTTCATCGGGTCATGCCTATTTCTCCCTCTATACTATTTGATTTGTGATCTCATCAGCTCCTATGAATCCAATTACCACCTCCATGCTGAGGATTCTCAGAGACACTCAGCCAGGGTTAACCTCTCTCAGAGTGACTCACCACTTCAGATGCCAACTAGACATCTCAAGCTGGCTATCTACTAAACATCTTAAAATCAGTATTTCTAAAACGGAATTCATTCTCATTCTCTCCAAAGCCTCCCCTCTTCTGAGCTTCCCCATAACTATCAAGGCCACCACCATTCTCCCTGACACCCAAGCTTGCAACCTAGGAGTCATGCTGGACTTCTTACTATCTCTGATCCAACCCCCGCCCCATATCCAATCTGTGGTTTAGCCCTGTTCATTTAATCTCTGGTTGGCATTTCTCATCAGTATCACCTCTACAGCATCTTTCATCAATTTCACATCTGGGGCATCTCTCATCAATATTACCTAAGAAGCACCTCTCATTAATTTCACCTCTGGGGTATCTCTCATCAATATTACCTATGGAGGATCTCTCCATCAATTTCACTTCTAGGGCATCTCTCATCAGTATTACCTATGGAGGATCTCTCATCAATATTACCTCTGGGGCATCTTTCATCAATTTCACTTCTAGGGCATCTCTCATCAATTTCACCTATGAAGCACCTCTCATTAATTTCACCTATGGAGGATCTCTCATCAATATTACCTCTGGGGCATCTTTCATCAATTTCACTTCTAGGGCACCTCTCATCAATTTCACCTATGAAGCACCTCTCATTAATTTCACCTCTGGGGTATCTCTCATCAATATTACCTATGGAGGATCTCTCCATCAATTTCACTTCTAGGGCATCTCTCATCAGTATTACCTATGGAGGATCTCTCATCAATATTACCTCTGGGGCATCTCTCATCAATTTCACCTATGAAGCACCTCTCATTAATTTCACCTCTAGAGCATCTCTTGTCCATTTCACCTCTTCACCATCTCTTTAGTTTCATCTTTGAATCATCTCTCCCTTACACCTCCTTCTCTCCTTTAACACCACTGCCACCCTAGTACCCACCCTCATTCCCTCAGGCTTGGAGGACTGTAATAGCTGCTGGAGGGAGGGTCTGCCTGCCTCAAGTCCCTCCCTACCCCAGGCTGTCCTCCACTCAGCCACCAAAGTGATTTTCCCAAAGCACAGGTCTAATCATGCCACCTTCAGGGTCTTCCTGTCATCTCCAGGATAAAATATGAAATCCACTCTGATATTCAAGGCCCTTCACAACCTGGCATCCACCTCTTTCCAGATTCCTTACACCTTGCACAGCCTGTGATACACTGACTCTGTTCTTCTTGTTTCTTGAACAAGATACTCCATCTCTTACCTCCTGGCCTTTTCTTTAAAAAAACAACAACAACAAACAACCTTTGCCTTCTTAGTATCAATTCTAAGACAGAAGAACAGCAAGGGCTAGGCGATCAGTGTTTAGTGGCTTGTCCACAGTCATATGGCTAGGAAATGTCTGAGGTCACATTTGAACTCGAGTCTTCCCAATGCCAGGCTTGGAGCTTTATGCACTGTCCTACCTAGCTGCCCCTAAACCCGTTCATTTTACAGATGAAGAAACAGAGGTCCAGGGATCATAGATTCAGAGTGGCCTCAGAATTCAACTAAGCCATCCTTTCAATTACACTGACAAGGAAGCCCCGCCTCACCAGTTTATCAGCTCATGACTTTTTCCAGGAATGGAGAAGGTAGGGGGGGATGAGAGAGGGAGAGAGGAAGGGGAGGGGGGCCACATACTGCCACAGAGGTCACCAAAGATATAATAGCACTGCTCCGAGAAGGTGATCTTGTTGACTGTGTGTCGGATGAAGCCGGCTTTCAGCAGGTTGCTGGCGTATTTCCGGGCCTCCCGCCGGTCTGTGAAGCCTTCCACATTGTGGTACAGCCAGTCCACTACATCTGAACCTAGAAGCAACCCAACATCTGGGGAGGCCGGCCGAGAGGGCCGGTCCCGGCCCCCAGCCCCACCCCACCTCGCCCCAGGATCTCGGGGGGACGGTGAGGCCCGAAGCTGGATCCTCCTCGGCAGGAGCTGTCAGCATCGTGGGGCCCAAGCTCACCAATGAAAGCGTTGGGGATGGTGATCTTGAGCCACATTCGGTCTCGGACCTCCAGCCCAGACTCAGGTGAAGCCATAGCTTTGACTATGGTGGCCATGTCGCTGTGGATGGACAGGTGAAAGTCATCGAGGCCTGGAGGGCAGAGAGCAGAGCAGTGGGAAGCAGAAAGAACCAGTGCTCTGGAATCAAGAGGACCTGGGTTCAAATCCTGCCTCAGCTACTTTCCATCTGGGGAAACCTGCAGAATCTCTCTGCCTCCCTCAGTTTTTTCATCTGTAAAACAAGGTTTTTTGGAACTCTAAGAGGGCCTCTAAGGTCACTTCTAGCCCTGAAAGTCTTTGTTCGAAGTAGAACGGAATGGAAGGAAAGGCTAGCTGTGGGCCTCCTGCCTCCCGTAATTCAGTTAAATCCAGTAAGAAAGAATGACGTATATCTGATGTACCAGACGCTGCACAAGGTGCCAGAGATACGGAAACATGGAAACCCTCTTGGCTGTGGCCCTGTTCCCAGCATGCCCGACCTCGGCGTCCGCCTGCCTCAGAGGCCCCTTCCAGCTCTCAATCTCTGACCCCCTTTAATTAAGGAGGGCCGACAGTGAGGCTCCCAGTGAGGCTCTCCTCGTCCTCGTCCTCTCCGTCTGCCTGTGAGGGAAGGGAAGGGCGGGCGGCAGCGGCCACTCACGCTCGGTGTCAGGAATGGAGCTGGCGATGGAGGAGCTGGTAGAGGTGATGGTACTGAGGGAGGGGCTCATGCCATAGGCGGGGAAGGTGCCCGTCATCGCTGCCGTGTGGGACACCCAGGCCGCAGGGTCAATGGGTCGGATTGGCTCGCCTGGGAGGGGGGAAGACACAGGTCAGTCACTCGTCCCTCTCCTCCCCGGCTCCCCGCCAGCCCGAAGCCTGGGACCCCGACCGAGGGACTGAGGAGGGAGAGGGCCAAGGGGACTGCCGGGCAGAGTCACCTCCCTTCTCTGGGCCTCAGCACTCTCTTCGGGAAAGCAGGGCGCGTCGGGCCCCATCCTACGCTCCCAGGTTTGAGGGATCTGAAGGGCTGCGTCTGCTCCTGCCTCTCCCTTCCTGCCTTTCAGCCTTCTGCTTGGCTACGCCTGAGAGGACGCTGTTCCCTGGGGTGTGGGAAGACATCCCCGGGGCGGCAGACGCAGGAAGTAGGAGAGACAGGGGCTCACATGTGCCAGGCACCAGCTTTAGGGCCGACTCCCCCATCCACTTACTCCTGGGCAGGGTGAAGCAGCCTCGGGGGCTGGGGTCCCAGCACTTGGCCACGGTCAGGGTGATGGGCCTGCAACCAAGACGTCGGTGATCAGGGCACGGGCTGCAGCCGCTGCCTACAGACACTCTGACTCGCTGGCCTCTGTCTCTCTGGGTCTCCCCCTCTCTTGGTCTCTCTCCCTCTGTCTCTCTTTCTTATCTCTCTCTCTCTCTCCTTTTCCTCTCTCTCTTTCTGTCTCTCTCTCTTTCTCCCTCTGTCTCTCTTCCTTTCTGATCTCTCTCTCCCTCTGTCTCTCTGGGTCTCCCCCTCTCTTGGTCTCTCTCCCTCTGTCTCTCTTTCTAATCTCTCTCTCTCTCTCCTTTTCCTCTCTCTCTTTCTGTCTCTCTCTCTTTCTGTCTCTCTGTCTCTCTCTCTTTCTGTCTCTCTGTCTCTCTCTCTTTCTGTCTCTCTCTCTCTCTCTCTCTCCCTCTGTCTCTCTTTCTAATCTCTCTGTCTCTCTCCTTTTCCTCTCTCTCTTTCTGTCTCTCTCTCTTT
The DNA here is from genome assembly GCF_027887165.1 of Monodelphis domestica. NCBI lineage: Eukaryota > Metazoa > Chordata > Mammalia > Didelphimorphia > Didelphidae > Monodelphis > Monodelphis domestica. The sequence goes on from NC_077228.1 coordinate 529,880,606, forward strand.
CTCCCTCTGTCTCTCTTCCTTTCTGATCTCTCTCTCCCTCTGTCTCTCTGGGTCTCTCCCTCTCTTAGTCTCTCTCCCTCTGTCTCTCTTTCTAATCTTCCTCTGTCTCTGTCTCTGTCTCTCTCTAATCTCTGTCTCTCTTTCTGTCTCTGTTTCTCTCTCTTTCTGTCTCTCTGTCTCTCTCTCTCCCTCTGTCTCTCTGTGTCTCTCCCCTCTTAGTCTCTCTCTCCCTCTTTGTCTCTCTCTCGCTGTCTCCTCCCCTCTGATCTCTCCTCCTCTGTCTGTCCGTCTGTCTGTCCGTCTCTGATCTCCAGCCCCCTCTCCCCGTCTCCCCCCGCCTCCTCCTCTCACTCCCCTACAACACGCACTTTTCCAGGGACAAGCTCAGGGCAGGCTACAGACCCTTTCCCGATACCCAGAGCGTCCTGCACGATGCAGGGGACCTGCTGGGTGGGAAGTCCCAGAAGTGGGATCTGAATCCTGCTTTTCGCACGACTGCTGTGAGACCTTGGGCAAGTCACCTATCCCGCCTGCCTTCATTTCCTCCTCTGAAAAATGCAGGCGTTGGCCTAGCCGGCCTCTGGGGCCGCTTTCTGCTTCCAGGCCCGGGACTCAGTGAGGGTCTGCTGGGACGGGCGCCCAGGCAGGGGCAGCCCCCACCTTGCCCCCCTCCTCACCCTGGTTTGTGCACGATTTCCCGGAGCACCCGGACGGCGTCGTCGTTACTCATATTCTCAAAGTTGATGTCGTTCACCTGGCGGAGGAAGGCGGGAGAGCAGGGGCTGAGCTCGGGCCGGATCTCCCCCCCCCCCCCGCAGGAGACCCAGCCTTCGGGGAACAGGACGGAGCCCCAGGGGCGGGCACCTGGAGCAGCATGTCCCCCGGCTCGATGCGCCCATCCGCGGCCACGGCGCCCCCCTTCATGATGGAGCCGATGTAGATGCCCCCGTCGCCCCGTTCGTTGCTCTGACCCACAATGGAGATGCCCAGGAAGTTGTATTTCTCTGTGGGGGAGGAGACAGGCTGAGAGGGAGGGGGGCCGAGGGGCCTCGATGCCCGCCCCCGGAGGGCTAATGGCGGCCCGTCTGAGGGGAGAGCCGAGCTCTGACTCCAGAAAGGCTTCCGCTCCAAGGAGGGTCCCGGCTCGAAGGCTGGCAGGGCCGCAGGGCGCCTCGCCCAGCTCCTTCCCGTGACCGGGCCGGGGGGCAGCGCTCGAATCCAGGTCCTGGGGCGCCAGAGGCAGGCGGGGCACGGCACACCCACCCCGGCCAGACCCCGCCCGGGGCCCCCTTTCCAGAAGGGTGCAGGCCGGGAGACCAGGAGCCCCCCGGCCGGTTATTCTAGGGGGGCTCCTGCAGAGGGACAGGAGGGGCCCCAGAGGCGGCGGGGTGACGCCCCAAGAGCCGGGCGGGCTGGGGGGCTCGTGCGGGGGGGGGCCGTGGCCGCCCCACTCACCCATGTTGAGCGTGACGGTGATGATGTTGAGGGACATGGTGGAGTCGGTGATGCTGCTGAAGGACGAGGACTGCGGGGAGAGAAGCCCGTGAGGCGGGGAGCCGGCCGGCCCGCGAGGCCCGCCCGCCCGGCCCGGCCCGTACCCGCTCGATCCGCGCCACCTTCTGCTTCCTCCGGCGCCGCTTGTGTCTCCTCATGAGGCGGGAGGCGCTGCTCTGCTCCGTGGAGCTGCTGAACCTGCGGGGGGGCCCAGTCAGCGCGCGGCGGCTCCGGCCCCCCCCCCCCCCCGGCATCCCTGGGGGGGGGGGGGCGGCTCACCTGCTGGTCGAATCGTCCTCGTCGGAGTCGAAGAAGCTCGTGGTTTCCAGCTCGCTGCTCATGAGGGTGGAGGAGCTGTCGTAGCCCCCCGGCTCCCTGCGGCGCTCCCCTTTGGCCGTCCCGTTCATCCGGGCCACTGTGGAGGAGGGGGCAGGGCATGGGAGAGGCCGGGGGGGCCGCGCACACCCGGGGGGGCCCAGGGACGTGGCGGCGTCAGCGGGGGCGGACGCGCTGGGGGGGCCCGGGGGGGCCGCGCCCGCCCCCGCCAGCTCTGGGGGTGGGCAGGGGGCCGGGTGGGGGGAGGGGTACGCACCGCCATGCTCGGGCCCATCCCTCCGCCGGGGCCGCTCCTGCTGCGCAGACACCAGGGAATCAGTCTCAGTGTCATTGTCCAGGTTCTCCTGGCTCCCCCCACCAGTGTGAGGGCTGCAGGGGGAGAGGGACCCACATTGGGGGACGGGAGCAGAGCTGGGCCCGGCCGGAGGACGCTCGGTCTCCCCTCCTGCCAGCTGGAGGCTCATCCCCGCCCCGGGCGCCCCCCCCCCCCCCCCCCCCGGCTTTCCTGGACTCACTGGAAGGAGGGCGGCCGCGAGTCCCCGATGCCGCCGGTGCGTTCCATGGGGGGCGGCAGCTCCGAAGGGTTGTCGGGGCAGAAGGAGCCGGGCTCGGGGTGCGAGCCCTCCGCGGACACCAGCTAGCAAAGGCAGGAGGAAAGCCGGGTTATTCTGGAGTGCGTGCGCGGTGGGGGCTGGGGGCAGAGGGGGGGGGTCGTGGCCCTGCCTTTGGAGAGGGACCCGCTCGGCCCTGTGGCCTCGGCTCGGCCCTGTGGGCCTCAGTTTCCCCATCTGTAAAATGAGACGGTCGCGCTCCGTGAGGCCGCACCCAGCACTACGGAAGGGCACCGGGGAGGTGACCAGGCCACGGAGCCTGCAGAGCTTCCCCAGGATGGGCCAGTGAAGTGGGAGAAGGAGCTTGGGGAGAGCCTTACCCAGGACACCACCCGGCCATTGAAACACGGGAGCCTCGCGTTGTCGTCGGAGATCTCTTCCTTCACCACCCTGAGGACAAGGGGGAGCCAGTTAGGGGGGGCAGATGCCGAGCCCCCCACTTCCGAGGCCTCCCCCAGAAACGTTCCCAGCGGGGTGACGCTCAGAGCGCTTCGTGGCTCTCCCGCCCCCCCAATCCCTGATTCTCTCTTGCTGGGGCCCCCAGCCCAGCGCCCGGCCCAAGCAGGGCCTCCCTGGCCCCTCTGCTGACGCGTTTGGAGGGCGGCAGCCGTACCCCAGGGGGGCTCATCAGCCCGCGGCAGGCTTTACCCCCTCACCTCCCCTTAGACTCAACACTGGATCGGCTCCACGGCGGAAGAGCTGGGTTAAGGGACTCGGCCAGGGTCACACCGCGGGGAAGCGTCTGAGGCCAGAGTTGAACCCAGGACCTCCCGTGTCCAGGCCTGGCTCTAACCACGGATCCAGCCAGCTGCCCCCTCTTTATCCTCCGATAAATTATGAGGACTCCTGCCCCCCCAACAGCTTTTGTTTAGGGGCGACCGTGGCAAGCAGTTCACTCAGTGGAAACATCTAGAAGGACTCCGTTTCGACCTCCCAGATAGCCAGATTTACACTGATTGTGTGTGTGCACACACACGCACACACTCACGCGCACACGTGCACACACACGCACGCCTAGCTAGAGAAGACAGATGGGAGACATTTCATATTCCCTGTACGTTGGGCACAGGCAGGAACCCAGACTCTGCATGCGTGTGTGTGTGTGTGTGTGTGTGTGTGTGTGCACGTGTGTGTGTGTGTGCACGGGTGTGCGTGTGCGCGTGCGGCCTGTCTGCCTGTCCACCCGCCCGCCTCTCGCCCGATGGCTTCTGCGCAAACGTCTGCGGTTTTCCCGGGAGAGCCGGCGCGGCCGCCCAGGGCCGTCTGGTCCTCGCCCCCTCGGTGCCCGGCTGGCGCCCAGGAGGGGCTCCGTAAAGGCTAGAGGCCTGAGCGAGCTCTCTTGGAGGTCTGGCGCGTGGGGGCAGCGGAAGTCCGAGGAGCCCCGGAAGACGGGCGCTGAGGGGGGAGGAAGGGGGCGGGCGGGGGCTCGGACGAGCCCGCTTCCCCTCCAAAGCGCAGCCGCTCCCGGTTGGAGGAGGAAACGTTCTTGGCCGCCCAGAACCTCCCATTCCTGGAGTCTCGGCCAAGCTTGCAGAACGAGCTGATCTCCAGCCCCCGCCGCGCCCCTCTTTCCTCCCGCTGTGCCTCCTCCCCATCAGAGGGCGACAGGGGGCCAGGGCAGAAGACAGGCCTGCTGGTGATGGACGGAGGCCCGCCGGGCCTTTCGAGGGGCTCCAAGGGAGCCGAGCCCCTCCTCCGGACGTCTGTCTGGCTCCCAATTCCAACCGTGCTTGGCTCAGGGCACCCTGGAGACTTGGAGGCGGGAAGGCTGGGATCGGCGCTTCCCAGGATGGAGACTCCAGGCTGGCCACTCGCCGAGACTGTCTCCTCCCTTGCCAAAGGGGCGTTGTGGGGCCCAAAGGATGCCAGCGTCGAGGCACATCAGCGGAGAGTCCGGGCGTCGCCTTTCTGGACAGCAGCGCTGGGGGTTCCCCTGGCACCGGAGAAGGGACCTGCTTCCTCCTCAAGGCACTAAAAGCCCTCCATAAGCTGGTCCCGTCACGTCCTCGAGAGGTGGTGGCCGGCCGGCCTCTCCTCCTCAAACAAGTCCCTCCATTCCCAGGCTCCAGGCAGCTTCCCTAGCGGAGCTCTCCATTTCCCTTCCTCGTTTCCTTCAGGTCCTATTTAAAGTCCCGCCTGCCAGAGGAAGCTTTTCTCGATGCCCTGATCTAAGTGCCTTTCCTCTGTTGGCGATCTCTCCGCTTTGTTTTGTTCCCTCCATTAGAAGGGAGCTCCTTGGGCAGCTGGGCGGCTCAGGGGAGAGCGCCAGGCCTAGAGAGGGGAAGTCCTGGCTTCAGATGTGACTTGGACACTTCCTAAAGTCACGTGAGCCCCGTGCCTTGCCCCGACCCTCTCCTCCCTTGGAACCACTGGCCCCACGATGGAAAATAAGGGTTAAAAAAGAAGAGAGGTGGGGGCAGCTGGGTAGCTCAGTGGATGGAGAGCCAGGCCTAGAGACGGGAGGTCCTGGGTTCAAATCTGGCCTCAGACTCTTCCCAGCTGTGTGACCTTGGGCAAGTCACTTGACCCCATTGCCTAGCCCTTACCTTCTGCCTTGGAGCCAATACACAGTATTGACTTCAAGACCGAAGATAAGGGTTTAAAAGAAAAAAAGAAGAGAGGTGCGCTCCCTGAGGGCAGGGTTCATGGGCATCTCAGGCTACAGCAGATGTCGAACACAGGCTTGTTCAGGCCTATAAAATGAGGCTTTGATCCCAAAGGGCTCCACAGTCCCTTGGATTGGTGTGACATCTATTCTGATACAACTGGAGTCCTGCCATCTTTTCCAATAGACACACCTTCTTTCCCAGCTAGACTCTGGGCTTCTCAAAGGCACAGAATGAAGGAGTCTCCTTCCTTCCTTCCTTTTTTCCTTCCTTCCTTCCTCCCTTCTTTCCTTCCTTCCTTCCTTTTTTCCTTCCTTCCTTCCTCCCTTCTTTCCTTCCTTCCTTCCTTTTTTCCTTCCTTCCTTCCTCCCTTCTTTCCTTCCTTCCTCCCTTCTTTCCTTCCTTCCTTCCTCCCTCCTTTCCTTCCTTCCTCCCTTCTTTCCTTCCTTCCTCCCTTCTTTCCTTCCTTCCTTTCTCCCTCCTTTCCTTCCTTCCTCCCTTCTTTCCTTCCTCCCTCCCTTTCTTCCTTTTTCCCTCCTTTCCTTCCTTCCTCCCTCCTTTCCTTCCTCCCTCCCTTCTTTCCTTCCTTTTTTCTTCCTTCCTTCTTCCCTTCCTTCCTTCCTCCCTTCTTTCCTTCCTCCCTCCCTTTCTTCCTTCTTCCCTCCTTTCCTTCCTTCCTTTCTTCCTCCTTTCCTTCCTTCCTCCCTCCTTTCCTTCCTTCCTTCCTCCCTCCTTTCCTTCCTTCCTCCCTTCTTTCCTTCCTTCCTCCCTTCTTTCCTGTGCATGCCCCATAACACCTCGCTCAGGACTAGTCACTCCATTCCATCCATTGGACAAATATTTACTGAGCACCCTCTGTGGGTCGAAGCTGAATAAATGCTCCCTGTTCTGAGCATTTCGGAACTCCACCAACTCCTAAAGCATCGGCAGAGACTCTCGCCCTCTGCCCACACTGGCCAAAGCTGGACTTCCGGCCACAGCATTCCAGGGGACATTCGGCCCTGGAAGGGTCTTTGGAGATCGGACCCTCCCATGCTGCAGAGGAAGAAACTGAGGCCCAGAGACCAAACAAAGAGGGCTTGCCTAAGGCTAATGCCAGAAGGAACGGGAAAAGCTGGGAGATGAACGTTACCAACTTCCTTTGTTCAATGTGTAAAACCTCACCTTCCATCTTAGAATCACTACTCTCAGTTCCAAGGCAGAAGAGTGGTAAAGGCTGGGCACGTGGGGTGAAATGATTGACTGAGTCACCCCGCTAAGCAGTGTCTGAGGCCACATTTGAACCCAGGACCAGCTCTCTCTAGATCTGACGCTCTGCCCACTGCCCCTCGGTACCAACTTTCGAGGTCCGCTTTCTTTTCTGCATCTCAGGCTCTCAGATTCTTCTTGACATCCCCCGGGGCTCTCCTCCCACCCATTGATTGTTTCCTTCCCCAAATAAGGTTTCTTTGGCTGGCTAGAGTGGTCAAACAGTGTGGGCATGATGAGGGCTGAGGAGCCTCAGGCCGGGGAACAGCCCTGTCATCACGGGTCAGCATGTCCCACTCCCATTGGCTGGGAGACCCTGGGCAAGTCCCAAGTCCCTAAGGCACTCCCTAGGACTCCCAGGGACACACACCTGCCCTGTTGGAGGGAATTCCCTCCTCTGCAAGCTCTCTGCACGGAAGAAAGGCCAGGTATGGACAAAAACACAGCCGCAACCAACACCAAAGCTTTGTAAGACATTTTCCATCGGTCTGTTATCTGACGCGAGAGGGCCTTTGGGGAGGACTAGAGGGGTTGCTGATTCTGTTTTAGGCAGCATGCTTCAGTGGGGCGCAGAGACCCGAGTTCAGGTTCTGCCTCTGACACTTCCCATCAGTGGCGACTGTATACCAGTCCCTTGATCTCTATAGGCCTGCTTCCTCATCTATAACACGGGGCAAATACCTGTAGGACTTGCCTCACAGGGCTGTTCTGAAGACCAAATGGCAGGAGGTAGTAAAAGGGCACCGTAAACCTCAAAGCACCACATAAACATTAGGCAGTCCTGGGTGAGAGGACTCCTTCTACTAAAGCAGATCTCCAACCACTCCACCATTTACACTCTGAGATTGAGTGACTTGCCCAGAGACCTGAAGATAGGACGCTGAAGAGGCAGAAATCGAACCCAGGTCTCCCTAACTCTTGATATGGCGTGGGACCACAGAACCAGAACAGCCACCTCGGATTTTCCTTTTCAATCTTTTCCCCAGTTAGGTTATGGTTTTCTCAAGGACAGGCACAGAATGAATCTCCTTCCCTTGCATGTCCCACAGGGAAGTTGCCGTTCATTATTCGGAGAGATGAAAAGAATTCTTTGGCACACGAGAAAACTGAGGCAGAGGGAGGGGAAGGTCTGGTCACACAGCTAGAAAGTGTCAGAGGCGGAATCTGAACCAGGGTCTCCGGACCCTAAGTCTGGCTCTTGGCCATAGTCACCCGACTAGGGAAGAGATTTCTAGACTGAAAGGAATGGTTAGATTTGACAAATGTTTTTGAAGCGCCTACCCTAGGCAAGATGCCAGGGATAAAATGCCATCAGCCCCGTCCTCCAGGAGCCGAGAGTCTAGGAGAGGACGAGACGCGCTCACGAGGAGTTAAGAGGACTCGGCAGAAAGTGGGGAGCTCCAAGGATGAGAGGAGAGGCACTCAGCAGACTTGGGGACCCCTGGACGTGGGGAGTGGCTCTGCCTCCTTGGCGTGTAGGACCTCACAGGTGAAACACTGACCACCTGCTCTCATTCCCTTCTCCCCAGCATCTTTTTTTCTTTTTAAACCCTAACTTTCTTAGCATCAGTTCTAAGAAGAGCAAGGAGGCCAGCGAGTTGCCCAGGTCGTCCTGACTCCAAGCCTGGTGCTCTCTATCCACTGAGCCACCTAGCTTGGCCCCTCTGCAGTGTCTTCATTGGGCCACTAAGGCACCCAGATGAACCTTCCTCAGAATTCCAGCCCAGCTCCATCAGCATCTCCGTTAGGTCACATTCCTTCCTTCCTTTGTTCTCTTTCCACGTCTGTCTGATGTCTCCGCTCCACACTTTCCAATAGTGCCCTCCGAGTCCCTGCGGACCTTCCTCATCTCTAGCACAAGGGCGAGGCCCCTTGGTCTTGCTTTAAGACACCCTTGGTGCCCAGTGGGGTTCAAAGGCTCCTTTGGGGGCAGCAGATGAGGGCAGGCAACAGTCAAGTCTTTCTGATCAGGCCTGGGTATTCCACACCCATATTTCCAGGGTGGCCTTCGAACTCACCTCTGGCCCCATGGAGTCCCAAAGCTGGCCTCCTTAGGGCACGCCAACATTTGTTTTGCTCCATCTACTCTGACCTTTCTACCCCTCCCTCTTCCATTCACCCCCACCTCCTTCGTCAGCTTCTTTCTTACAAATCTCCTCTTCCACCAACAACTGGGACATCTGGCCTTAGTGGTCCTGTTGGTGTTTCAAAGCAAGACTCCTTACCTTTGTCCCTAAACCTGCTCCTCCGCACTTCCCTTGGTCTGTTAAGGGCCCCACCAACTCTCTAGGCCCCCAGGGTGGTTATCTCACACTCAGCCTTCCTTCTTCCTTCTTCCTCATAGGAGAAGTCCAATTAGTTGCCAATTCTACCTCCAAATCTCTGAAGAATCCATTTTTTTTTTAACTCCACTCAAAAGGTCTTCAATATTTTTCTCCAGGCCTCTATGATAGCCTCCTAACTGGCCTCCCTGCCTCCTGTCTCTCCTCTTTTCCTATTCATCCACCATGCAGGGGTAAAATCGTGTTTCTGATTGTGTCACTTCCATGATCACAAACTTCAGGAGCTTCCGACTGCCATAAGGATAACAGAAGAACTCTTCATCCTGGCTTTTAGTTCTACTCCTCTCTGTCCACTACATACCAAACTGGCTTACTAGCTGTTCCCCAGAATGGAGCCTCCATTTCCTACCTCGAGGCATTTGTCCAGGAGACCTCCATGCTTGAGACGCCCTCCTTCCTCCACTCTGCTTTTAATAGCCTTCTGACCAGCAAAGCCTTCCCTGATCTCTCCCTCCTCCAGAACACTCCAGCAGATCCCCGCGATGCCGCCCTCTCCTCCACTAACGCCTCCTGCAAATCTCAAGCCTTTCCTGCTTTCCCATAAATTCATCTAAACTTCTGGAGGCCTCCCTCAATCTCTCCTCCAACGAGCAGAAGCTCCTGGAAGGCAGGGCCTGGCTCTTCCGCTTTCTCCTTGACTTCTAGTGTCAGGAACACAGCAGACATCTAATTGGGGAATTCACCTTCGAGCTGACCAAAGGAGCCCAAACCTCCCTGCTGCCAGACGCTTCCCAGAAGCCTCTCTGAACACCCCTCTGGGTCCGTGGGCTAAGAGAGCTCAGGCACTGTCGGTCAGGGAGGCCCCGAATCACCCAGCCAGGGGAGGGCTGAGAAACGAAGCCCTCTCAGGCCAGGGCCGGACAAGAAGAAGGGGAGCACTTTCCATAGGACAGCATTTGCTCCTCTGATCCTCTGTTCCAAGGGATGGGCCAGCCCAGAAGAGGGTGGCTGCATGATGAATAACCCCCTCCCACAACTCATGATCTTCAATAAAGTGGGGGGGGGGGTGAGAGAGGAGAGGAGAGAGACACAGAGATAGAGAGGGAAGGAGGTGAGAGAAAGAGAGAGGAGAGAGACAGAAGGAGAGAGGAGAGAGACACAGAGACAGAGGGAAGGAGGTGAGAGAAAGAGAGGAGAGAGACAGAAGGAGAGGAGAGAGAGAGAGGGAGGGAGGGAGAGAGAGAGAGAGAGAGACAGAAGGAGAGGAGAGAGAGAGGGAGGGAGAGAGAGAGAGAGAGAGAGAGAGAGAGAGAGAGAGAGAGAGAGAGAGAGAGAGGGAGGGAGAGAGAGAGAGAGAGAGAGAGAGAGGGAAGAGAGAGAGGAGGAGGGAAGAGAGAGAGGGAGGGAAGAGAGAGGGAGGGAGGGAGAGAGAGAGACAGAAGGAGAGGAGAGAGAGAGAGGGAGGGAGAGAGAGAGAGAGAGAGAGAGAGAGAGAGAGGGAGAGAGAGAGAGAGAGAAGGAGAGGAGAGAGAGAGGGAGGGAGAGACAGAGAGAAGGAGAGGAGAGAGAGAGGGAAGGAGTTGAGAGGAGAGAGGAAAGAGACAGAGAGAAGGAGGTGAGAGAAAGAGAGAGGAGAGAGACAGAAGGAGAGGAGAGAGAGAGGAAAGAGACAGAGAAGAAGGTGAGAGGAAAGAGAGAGGAGAGAGACAGAAGGAGAGAGGAGAGAGACACAGAGACAGAGGGAAGGAGGTGAGAGAAAGAGAGGAGAGAGACAGAAGGAGAGGAGAGAGAGAGGAAAGGAGTTGAGAGAGAGGAGAGAGAGAGAGGGAAGGAGGTGAGAGAAAGAGAGGAGAGAGACAGAAGGAGAGAGGAGAGAGACACAGAGACAGAGGGAAGGAGGTGAAAGAGAGGAGAGAGACAGAAGGAGAGGAGAGAGAGAGAGGAAAGGAGGTGAGAAAGAGAGGAGAGAGACAGGAGAGAGGAGAGAGACACAGAGACAGAGGGAAGGAGTGGAGAGAAAGAGAGAGGAGAGAGACAGAAGGAGAGAGGAGGAGAGAGAGACAGAGACAGGGAAGGAGATGAGAGATAGAGAAAGAGAGACACAGAGAGAGGGAAAGAGGTGAGAGATGGAGAGGAGAGAGACAAGGAGGAGAGGAGAGAGAAAGATGGAAAGGAGAGGAAGAGACAGAGAGAGGAAAGGAAGTGAGAGAAAGAGAGAGAAAGGGGAGAGGAAGAGACAGAGAGCTAGAGTGAGTGAGATAGAGAGCCAGAGCCAGAGCCCAGGATGGGGGCTGCGGAGGAGGCAGATCATCGGGCCTGGGAGGTTGGGCTGTGGCCACCCCACTGGGCCTCCTAGCGTAGCCCCCAGTCCATAAGCCTGCCAGACCGAGTGGGAGCCCCTCCCCCATTCCCAGGGGAGCTGGGGGGAGGGGGAGGGGGAGGGGGTGCCTCTCCAGGCCAGCTGCTACAGAACCTTCCGGCTGCAGCAGCACTCGCTCCAACATTCCATCCCCTCTTAAAGGGGCAGGCTCGTTTCTAAATACCCCCCCCCCCCCCAAGCTGGCCATGGGAGCTGGCTGGGAGCAGAAAGTAGGCCCCGAAGGGGATGGCGGGGAGCCCCAGCCTGCAGCTTTCCCCTTGATGGGTACCGCTGGCCGCCCCTTCCCGATCACAGCACACCGGAGCCCAGGAGCCCATGGAGCCGCGGCGGCGGCGGCGGCACCGCCCCCCGGGCAGCAGCTGTGTGCCGGGCGGCCAGCTGGCCCGGTGCCCCCCGTGCGGCCGCGCTCACCCGAAGTCGTCGTCCATGGACTTGAAGAAGAACTTGTAGGTGGGCCGCTGCAGGACGCCCTTGAAGTCGGCCAGGGTGACGCGCTCGGCGGGCAGGGGCAGCTTCACCAGGTACGGCGTCTCCTGGCCGTCCAGGTGGTATATGATCTTGGTCTCCCCCATGGTCCCGCCGCTGCTGCCCGCTGCGCCTGGGCGCCCTGGCCTCGGCCCCGGCCGGAGCGCTCGGCCCGGCTGCGCTGTGCTGGATTCGGCTCAGCTCCTCGCTCTCCGGCCCGCGGCAGCCGCGGTTCCCTTGTTCTCCGGGCGCCCCCGGGTCCCAGCGCCGCCCGTCCGCCCGTCTCCCCGCCTCCCCCTCCCCAGCTGCCCGCCACAGCTTCCGCTCTCCCAATTTCCCTGGCTTTGGAGGCGACGGGGACTCTTCCGGCGAGCAGCCCCGCCCCGGGATTCCCGGGCCACCGTCCCTCCTCTGCTCCCCGGACCTGGCGCCGCCCCCGAGGCGCGAGGCCTCAGTTTCCTCCTCCGCAAAGCGAGAGAGCCGGACCCGAAGAGCCCCAAGGCCTCTGCCAGCTCTCGATCCTTTGTGAGCTGAATGGATGGGGGGCTGACAGCTCCTCAGGGAGCCCCGGAGGGCAGGGAAGGGCCCCGGGGGACCTGAGGCCGGTGACCAGCTGCCCACTGGCTCCAGATGGGGACCAGCCCTTAGACCTCCTAGCCAACCCCGAACCAGGGCTCGGAGGGCAGAGGCGAGCTGGGATCCGGGCTCTCTTCCCTCCTCAGACTAACAGGGCCCCCAAGTTGGGGGTCTCACAGGGGAAGGGCAGGGCCAGGAAAGGCCTGGTCTACTCGGCTCATTGTCAGTATATGTCCGTGTAGGGCTGACCATACAATTCCCATCTTACAATGGAGGAAGACTGATGCTGGGAGTACCAGTGGCCATCAGATGAATGGCCTGGCCTCCAGCCAGCTCTCCAGGCCAGTTGCAGGCATCACCCTGGGCCAAGGGCTGGAAATCTTCCTTAAAGCCCAGTTCTGTGCCTGAAGGGTTGGGCAAACAAACCCTGGGTCTGTCCCATCATCTTCTATCTGGAGTCGTTGCTTTAAGGACCCCGGAAGGGGAGGGAGATTCCAGGCCCTCCCCATCTTTCCCTACTTTCCTCAGCTCCATGGAATGGCCCACTCAGGGGCCCAAACCTTTCTCTGCTCACCCTATTCAGGCTATTCCTCCTGGTGTTTCTCCCCTGCATTTGGTCTATAGAAATCCTGTTGGGGCGCAGGGAGGCTTCCTCCGAGGGCCTCCCTTTCTGAATGCCTTGAACACTCATCAGTAGGCTTCCTGGGCCATTTGTTTACTGCTGTACAGCCTGACCCGTCATTTGTGCTCCCGTTTTACCCCACCCCACCAGCCTCGGGGAGGGCAGAGCCAGTCTTCTTTCCCTTTGTGCTCCTCAGGGGCTGCCGGAAGTAGAGGGGCTTAGAAAGGATGGAACAGCCAAGATTTATTTGTTTCCTGGTGGTGAGACAGGCAGGAAGGGCTGCTTTCCTGGGTCCCCACAGCTGCCTGCCACCCGACCCCCTGCCTTAGGAGTCCCACCGGGCTCCTGGAACAGCAGTCCAAGGTGTCTGAACACAGGGCCGCCGGGGAAGAAAGCCTTAAGTTTCACTTCCTCCATCTGGCCCTGCCCTGGCACCAAGCCCCATAGCTTTGGGGTGGGAGGGAGGGTTCTCCCCAGGCCCACAGCCAGCCCCATCACCATCCCCTAGCTCCACCGGGATCTGTGACTCAAGGGGGCTGCCCCCCCACGCCACACTTCAGGAGCCAGTTAAGGCAGAAACAAAACACACTTTTTTTCAAATTGTCAATACAAGCAGCAAAGGGGCCCCAGTGGCTCACTGTAATGCCCCAAGAGGTCAGGTGAGCGAAGGGGAGCCCGTGGTCTTTGGGTCAGTGTCCTGGGGATGAGACTGACACAGACCCAAGCCCTGGACTTGGGCACTCTGTCCCCTGCAGATGCTTCTTCCTTGCAGGTCATCACCTCTTCCCCAGGCCCCAAACTCCATTGCTGATGAGGGCCTGGGGCTTGTGTCCTGGCCTGGGGGGTGGCTGCTCATCCACACGTGCTCTTTTGCAGGGACCAGGATGGGAGGCCACGTCTGCGGGCAGCCCTAGCAGAGCCTCAGTCTCGTTCATCTTCCGATGACTCTTCTTCTGCCTCCTTGAGCCACCGGATGAAATTCTGTAGCTGTGGAAAGCAGAGCAAAGGGCTCCTGGAGGGAGGGGCACAGCACCGAGGAATCCCCCGAGCCGCACGGTCCTGATCCCTGAAGCCCAGCTCCTCAGGGGGGCCCACACTCACCCGCTGGTTCTTTCGAAGTTTCTGGCCCTTATCAGGCACATCCCTTTGATTGAACCACTGTAGGATGGTCTCCTCAGCGAGGATATCCAGCTCATAGAAGGTCATCAGCACCTGTGGAGGGCCAGTGGGACAAGCTTTTCACGACACGGCCCCTGCCCGCCTTTCTAGCCTTTGGCTTGCCTCCTCCCCCTTCTATTCCTCACTTGGCCTCCTGCCCACCTCGGCCTCCCAAGCCTTGACTTTCTTCAAGTCTCCATTCACAGACCCTCGTAAGGTCATTTTGGCCCCTCCAGCCACCCGTGCCTGTCCTTTCCAAATGGCCTCCCATCTACTCTGCACATCCTGGGGAGTACATTGTATGTGCACGTGCTGTCTTCCCCACTCTCGTGGCTTTGGAAGCAGCAGCGGTTTCCCTGTCCTTTGTGTCCCAGGCAGGCAGACTGGTGCTTGGTGCCGCTTGCTGGCCCTTCCCTTCTGGGCCTCCCCGCTCCTGATCGTCACCTCCTAAGCAGACACTCGAGAGGCAGCTCGGACGCTCTCCAGGCTCAGCCCAGTGGCACGTGCATGTGTGTGCCAGGCATGCAGATAGCAGACAGGCAGAGCTTCTCCAGCACTAGACATGGTTTCTTCCCTGCCTGGGCCCAGGGATCCCAGTCACCTTGGCTATGGAGGTGACCAGGCCTTCATGTTCCAGGAAGAAGTCCTCGATGGCCGTCAGAGCCTGCAAGTGGTCTCCTGTACGCTTGATGTAGTTCTTGAACACAGGGCTCCAGGCCCGGAGCAGCTGAGAAGGAAGAAGGTGGGCTGTGTGAGGGAGGCCTGCTGACTGTCCACTGTCCACGGCCGTGAATGCAGGCATTCCTTCCAGCCCTTCATCTAGTCCTGGTGTTTTCTCTGTCCTCCCCCACCTTCCCTGCCATGTCATCCCGCCCCACCCTGGACCCCGAGCGCAGCACCAAGGACAAAGGACACGTTTCCTGGAAGAAGAGATGCTGCTTGTTCCCTCCTGGATCCCAAGTCTAGGCTGGCAATGACTTCCTGCCTATTCTCACTGGGATACCGTCTGGCCCCGGCTCAATCGCTTTTCACAACTTAGGGCCCCCTCAGCCTGGAGAACCCAAGTCACTCTGGAGGTCCCCCAGGAGGGGACTAACAGGGGTCCTCAGGGCCTGCCAGCCCTCCTCGCCTGGCTGCATGAGGCTCTGCTCACAGGTAGCAGGAGTCCACAGTAGCGGTTAGGATCCAGCTGGGAGTTGAGCTGCTCCAGAGGGAACTCCAGGACGACTTGGCTGAGCACCTGCATCACCTCCTTGAGGCTGATGTTATAAGCATACCTGCCAGAGGGAGAGCAAACACAGAGATCCAACTGGGCTGCTGTCGGCCTTACGGGGCCCCTTGGGGTGGGCAAGGCCTGGGAAGCTTGAGGCTCAAGGGGAGGTCAGGCAGGTGGCTGTGGAGGGCAGAGCTGCCTCCTCCCCTGATCGGCTTTATCTCTTAGCCCCCTGCCCCAGATGCTCATGGGCAGGGCTTCTTCCTCCCTCCCTCCCTCCCTCCCCAAATGGGCTCCGGCTGCCCGCCCACACCTCACAGGTGCTATGTCTGTGCTCAGCCTAGGTTCCAGCCAAAGCAGAAGTGTCTAAGCAGGGGCTGGGTGGCTCTGCCCTGTCTCTCCATTGCCCGAGGCTCCCCCCGCCCCCCCTGGAGCTTCCCTCCAGGCTACAGGAAGTGTCCTAACTGGAATCCTTCTCCAATCCTCCTCCTCTGATGTATCCCCCCCAGAAGCTTCAAAGACCTTGAAGACCTTCCAGCTCCAGGCCAATGATTCCATGACCTCCTCAAGGGAGTTTTCCTGTTTGCTTTTGTATCCTGAAGGCTCCCTGCAGTGGGCAGAGGCTTAATAAAGACTAGTTGAACTGTGGAAATGCTTTGCCAGGGAGGGGCCCATCTGGCCGCCTGGTACCAGTGAGGCTGATGAGGCTTCTCGATGCCCCACCAATGCCACCTTCACCTAGAACTCTTAGCCCCTGGGGGAGTGCTTGGCGCAGAGCAGACGGCAGAGATGACTAAAACAGGATGGAGGACGAGGTGCGATTTCATCCCCAGGTGAGTAGGCTGCCTGAACCAACACTACTGGCACCTTGGCAGAGCTGCTCCAAGCACCAGGGCTGCAAGGCTAGCTCTGGCTCTCTAGCCACCGGACCTCCCTGCCTTCATGCTGCTTATCATCAGTGAACAACAGGGGGCTGTTCTCAGCCTGCTTGGCCCACTCCCAAGGGGCCATGCACAAGACCCTCAAGGCCCAAACTTCTTACTTAAGAGAGTTGATTTCCAGGACCAGGTTATCGCAGGAGATATTTTCCTCTTGGCCTCGCTGCAGGGTCCCCACCACTTCATTCTGAAACACTGAAAGACAAAGACAGTGGACTGAGCCCCGGCCCAACTCCTGGAGGCAGCATTCAAGGCCTACCACAGCCTGGTGCCTCTCCATCTCCCCGGGCGTGTCTCCATGTGCTTCCCTTTAAGTGCACCTCCCCACCCCACCCCAAAACCAAACCAGATGGCCTCTGGTCCTGCCTCCACCTCCTCCTGATTTCATGTCCAACCTCTTATACCTCCTGCAGTAAATCAAGGGTGGATGGAAGACAGCAGGGATAGTTACAAGGCGTCACAGAGGGGAACCTGACCCAAAAGCCAGCCTGTGTAGAGGAGGAGGTGGTAGGTCTGGGCCAGAGAAGCACAGAATGGGCCTAAGGAATGAGCCTGGCAAGAGAGAACCTGGAGAAGGGGGACTGAGGGACCATTTGGGAGAGCCAGAGAGAGGGAGAGGCAAAAAGACAGCCAGAGAGAGTGTGTGGGAGGTCAGGAGTGGGTGGAGGCAGACCAGCAGGGTTGAAGAGAGTTAATACAGTGAAAGCTTTTCAAGAAGCTTGACAGGGGAAGGCAGGAGGCAGACAGTGCCTGGAAGGGCTGTGGGAAGGAGGAAGGAGTCCTGAGCATTTTCTCAACAAAGAGGGTGCAGCCAATTATCAAGGGGAGAATGAAGACATGCTTGCTGCCACAACAAGGTTCTGGAGGAAGCAGGATGGGGGACACTGGCAGGGAGGGGATTAGCCTCAAAGGGGAAGGGAGGCTGCTTCTGGAAGGAGTCCTGGGAACCGGCTGCCACAAAGAGAAGGAATGAATGGGAGGCTCTGGGGCTGCTCTCCTAAGATGGTCTCTGTCGGTCTTGTCAGTGACAGAGAAGGTGACATCGTCTGCTCTAAATGTGGGTGGGTCGCAGTGGAGAAAAGGCCAAGAACAGATGCTGCTGTAGTAAGGAGAGAGGGAGTCAGGCAGGGCCCCAGCTGAGGCGCTTTAGCTGTTGGGGATAGAAGGAAGTTCCATTCTGGGGTTTGCTTTGCTGACTCTCAGCAGCCCGAGAAGGAGAATGAAGAGTTCTGATGGGGGGAGGGGTGTCACCTAAGGATGAAGAGGGAAGGTCAGGGGAGCCTAGGACTCTTAACAGAAAAGTGGTTGTCCAGGCAGTCATGGTGGAACGTGGGGCAAGGGGATGGCAGAGGGATGGCCAGGGGCCAGACTCCAAAGGAACGGAAGATGGCCAGGAAGAGACAGCTGGAGAAGACATTTCAAAGCTCCCCATCACAGAGCTGTTGGAATTCCAAACGATGGAGACAAATGTGTGTTGCTGGGAAATGGAGAGCTTGTCTCTAATGGAGAATGGCAGAGGACAGCCACAGGAGGAACCATGGGCCAGTGAGCCCCCTCCCAAAATATGTGGGCTACTAGGGGACAGCAGCAGCAGCGAGGCTAAGGACAGGGTATGTGCAGACTGCCCAAGAGGAGAAGGCAGAGCTATGTGGGCATGGCCTGGCTGGGGGGATGGCTCTAAGGGGCAGCCGGAGAGTGTGGCTGGGCAGGGGGTTAAATGGGGACCACAGGACTGGCTAAAAAGTTCTGGGACAAGGATGAGAGTCCAGCTGACATCAGAGCAGGGGTTCTAGACAGTGCTGTGGAATGGGCCACTGTGCAGGAGCTGGACTAAAGAAGACAAAGACAAGAGCAAAGAAGGCAGCAGGATGCTGCCTTATGTTAGGTCAAGACAGATAGGATGGGGGCTTCGGGACCCCATGTGAACATCGTTGGGAAATCCCACTCTGCTGCTGGACCTTGACTGCTTGGCCTCCACATCTCCTCAGGTTCCTCCATCTCTGTCTGAGGGACTGAATGATACTAGAAGGCAGGGCCACAGGCTCCAGGTTCTCCACTTAAGGAGGCCTCCATAGTTTTCGCCCCATTTCCCACCAGCTCTACAGCTTTAGGACTTCTCCATCAGCCCTGGCACTGGGTGCCTCCCTTTTTTTGCTTCCTTCAGGCCCTTTTCCCCCCACTGAGTGTAAGTGGCCTGAGGGCAGGGACTCTGTTTTGATTTTTATCAGTACCCCTAGTGCCAAGCCCAGTGCCTGGCACAGAGTAAATGTCTGCTGACCAACTGACTGACCCTGTCTCTACCTTTAGCCAGTGCTTTTCACCTTTAATGTCGTCCAGCTGTGGTGAGCCTGCCCGGCTATCCATCTCCTGAGAGCCAATGCTGCGCTCACTGTCAGTTTCACTCTCTTCATCCGTGTCCACCACGAGTCCTAGGAGTGGGTGATGGGGGGGAAGGAAGAAGGATTTGAAGCGGAGCTGAGGCTGCCCAGCACTCAGGACAGACTCAGGAAGAGTCAGATACAAATTCCTCTGTGACCCACCCAGGAGGGAACCTTAGGTTACACTCAGGGAGGATCTGTGATGAATGCCAGAACTGGCTGGAATGCCAACCTATTTCTCCCCCCATCTTAAAATTTCTCAGACTTGTGAATGTTAAAGATTCTCAGACTCTACCTTAGAACATTTGGTTAAGACCATTCCCCATTTTAAACAATGAAGGTACTTGATCAGGAATGTGAGAACTCTAATCTTACTCCACCCATACTTAAGCATACTTTAGGGGAAGATAAAGTTGTAAACTCCTTACTGAACAATGAAAAAGTACTTAACCCATACTTATAGTGAGGCAAAAACCCTAAGCTAGGTCTAATTTTAGATCTAATACAAAAGGGTGCTAAGTACCTATGAAGGTCAAATTAATCACTAAAAGGTCAAGCAACTTGCAAACTTGCAAGGGGCAAAGAGGTGTGAACTTACTCAGAAGTTTTAGTCTACCCAGAGAAGTTGAGAACTAAAGAAGGTGTGAATTAAGAATGGTCAGTCCTAGATGTGAAAACTTAGGGGAGGTGACATAGGAGAAAATTCTCTTTAAAAGGAGGTCAAGGGGGCAGCTGGGTATCTCAGTGGATTGAGAGCCAGGCCTAGAGATGGGAGGTCTTAGGTTCAAATCTGGCCTCAGCCACTTCCTAGCTGTGTGACCCTGGGCAAGTCACTTGACCCCCATTGCCTAGCCCTTACCGCTCTTCTGCCTTGGAGCCAATACGCAGTATTGACTCCAAGACGGAAGGTAAGGGTTTAATTTAAAAAAAAGGTCAGAAGAGGTCTCTGGAGAGGGTCAGCTTGCCAAAAATGAATTGTAAGGCTTGGTGGCTGAACTTAGTTGAGCTGAGGAGCTGAACTGGTGGGTCTCTCTGAACACTAGAATCTTGCTTGGGACAAATCTTGTGGTGAGTGGATTAAAGACTGACTGATCTCTCTCTTTAAGGCTTAAGCCTAGGCTGGCCTAGCCCTTTTCTCATTATTTCCTCTTACTCTGTCTCTCCCTTTCATTAATTCTTTTATTTGTATTAATTAAAATCTCCATAAACCCAGCTGACTTGAGTATTTAATATTTGGGAATTTTCCCATGGCGACCACTTATTTTTAATTTAAAATCAAGACACTGTCTTGAAACCATATTTTCTCGGTCCTAGTTTAAGGCAAATGCTCTTTTATATGTAACACCCAGCAGGCTGCTGTGAGATTCTGGTGCCTCACAAAACATCAAAGTCCTAGGAGAAATCTCCATGCCTGGTCTGAATGAGAGCCCTCACTCACCCCATAGGCTCTGCCGAAGCTCCTCCTCTTCTTCCTCCTCCTCCTTGGTGCCTGCTCCCACTGCTCTCCAGAGGTAGCCTTGGCCTGCAGCACCCACGTCAGAGGGGTTGTAACCTGAAAAAGGCCCTACCCTGTCAGCAAGGTTCTACATGGAGGGGAAGGGAGCATCCACACCCCATGGCCCAGGAGTTGGCTCCGGGGAGCCCCCCACCTGTGAACTTCACTTTCTCTTTTCTGTCAGCTCCAGAGTCATCGCTGAATTGGTCATCATCCTCTTCCTCCTCCTGATCTGGAGGGTGCAGAGAGATTACAGAGCCCTCAGGCAGCTCGAGATCTGGACCCACCACCACCTAGGCAAGAGAGACGGGTTAGGCTCAGGCTCAGGTCCAAGGGCTGAAGGTCTGGGCAGAAGCAGGTAATTTCCCCCCTAAAGAGTAAGAGCAGGTGGGGTGGGGGCACATCTGATTGGGCATGGGGGTGAGGGATGCACCTTTGGGATTGCTTATCTACTCCCCAATCTAGGTATGGCATGGAACCTCACCTGGGAAGTAAGGACACAGCGTGGCTTCAAGGTAACCCGCTCCTTGACCTCAGAGTGATCACATAGCAGAGACTGATGAATCTGTGCCCCACTGGCCACCCGAACACCTTGCCACAAGTAGGCCCGGTCCAGTAATACGTTGTCACCTGGCCCGGAATTGGAAGGACTTCTTATCATCTGAAAGGGCTATTTTTAACTTGAGATTCCTCGATTCCTCCTTACAGATGGCAAGGAGGGCAAAGACCCAAATGATTCCCAACTAGTCCTCCCTACCCTGCCAGCCCATCCCAACTCAAAAGTAACTCAAGTGGCCCAACCTCTCTCCTTCCTTCACCCCAACCCTGACTAGTTCAAAAAGGCCGCCCCACCCCTCCCCTTCACCCTCCCTGACACCCAGATAGTAAGACTTAAAATTCTTAGCCCATTAGGCCCCATCTGAGACAAGGCACCCCGTCTCCCAAAGGGCAAACACCTGATTCACAAAGGACAGATTTCCATGAAATGTAGGCAGATCAAATGTAGGCAGAGGGACAGTCGAGTCTCCCCATTTCTACTAATGCTTCCTTGACATGAAGGTGGATACTTGGAAGTGACCCCACATCCCCAAGGGTTAAGCCAGTGGAGAGCATGCTCAGACAGGTAGGCCCTACTCAGCTGGAAGCCTGGGAGGACCCCAAGAGTAGATGAATAAGAGCTGGGAGGAACCCCAGAGGTGATCTAAGACAACACCTTCACTGAGGAAGCTGAGGTCTAGCTAAGCCAAGCCATATAGCCCATGGCTGTGCTGAGGTTCAAGGCAGAACCTCTTTCTATTAGATGACGCTGTCCACTAAGGGCATGTGGCCTGAGGCTTGCTTGGTCCAAAGGAATGCCCACAAGGATGAAATCACCAATTCCTGAAATTGATATCATTGCCTTTTCAGGACAATCTTACATCCTCACACTGGGACCCAGTGCAAGCATAGTGGGTTGTGATCAGCCCAAGAAAACATAATTAAGCTAAGCTAGTGACCTGCCTGGTGATGCCTGGTAAATATAAGGACCTAGAGAGTCTGGAGGGCCACAGGACCCAAAGTTTCTAAGCTAAAAGGGAAGCCTCCTGGGCATAAGGAAAGGAGAATGGCCCCATGTCTCCCTCAGTAGATGGGGCAAGGCTGGTTTTTAGGTACCAGGTGTCTCTGGACCATCCCTTATGCCCCCGCCAGGCTCACCGATGTGGCAGCCAGGGCCGATGATGCTGTTCTTGATGGAGCAGTTACTGCCAATGATGGTGCCGGCCCCCAAGAGCACATTCTCCTCCAGGATGCTCCCATGGCCCAGGCTCACTTCTGGCCCTCGGTAAATGTTGTGTCGGGAGTGTGTACAACTCTGGGCGGGGCTGTCAGTGAAGTTCATCTCTGGGGTCAGAGGATAGACCCAGCGGCGAATGATGTCAGCACCCACGGCCTCATACATGTGCAGATTGGAAACGCGGGCTCCGTACTCCCGGGTTGTAACATGCATGTGGATATGGTTGCCCAGGACCTAGGTGACCAGTCAGGTGACCAGCATCAGAGGATGGCCCAGGATCCATCTGGAGCTGGTGCCTTTCTACCACCCATTCTCAACCTGCCCAGAGGCCTAGTCTGCTCTGCAGGCCTGAAGCCAGGCAGGAGGACCCTCCCTGTTCCCTCTCTCCCCAAGACTAGCCACAAGCAGAGTTGTCTTTTCCCCATTTACCTCCTCATTCACCAACAGGCCTCGCACAAAGTCATCCCGAGTCTGATAGTCAAAGTTGTCGGTGAAGAGTTCAGCCACCTGTCAAGGGGAGAGTCAGGCTAAGTACTTCTCTACCTAACTGGAGTTGGTAGTACAAGAGCAGCCCACCGCTGCCCCCAGACCCCACCAACAGCTGGAGAAGCCCAGGGCATCCAGAGGCTTCCACTAGTGGGTGGCAGCAGGGAGAGGACAAAGAAGCAGGCTGGCTGGGCTTTCTAAGGGGGCGATGGCATTCTACCAAGCTTCCCTGGGAGGGTGAGCAGGATAAGCTCACCTGAGGGGAACAGATGCTGATGTGACAGTCCAGCAAGTCATACCGAATGTCTACTCCTTCCCCGCTACCCTGGAACAGGCTCTGTGGGGGAAGCAGGAAGGAGGGGCCTCAGCTTAGTCCCTCCAGCTTGTCCCACCCAGCCTGGCCCCATCCTCAGTCCAGAGGGCCAAGACACACCAGGGGAAAAGAGAAGCGCCGCAGCCCATGAGTCTTCTGGTAGTGGAGAAGCCGGTGGGTAGCACTGTCCATGGCCACCACGATGTTGTCCTCAGGGCATCGTGTAGGGTGGCTAGGGGAGGACTCCTTGAAGATCATGGTCATCACAGACACGTTCTTCTCCCGTTTTCTCCGCAACCTGCACAGGCGAAGAGGGAGAAGGCTGCAGATGATTGTCTCATAGCTCAGCCTGCTCAGGCTCGTCTCCAGCAGGCTCCCACTCACACCTGTGCTCCTCAAGGGCAGGGGTGATGTTGATGTTGGAGACCACGTCTCCATAGACAAGCAGAAAGTCAGAGCGCACCAAGGCCTTGGCATCCACGTCCCGGAGCACATCCCCAAGGGAGCGGTACATCTCTGAGGTCACGATGCGAACTACGTTGGGGGACGTGGGGAGGCACCACTTGGACTTCCTAGGGGGAAGGGAAGGGAAGAGGATGAGATCAGCCATAAAAAAGGCACACGTATCTCTATCTCCCACTTGTCCTGTGCGACTACAATTCAGTTCTATGGATATTTATTAACAACTGCTGTATGCATGCCATGGAGGATGTAAAGAGGAGACAACCTGGGCCAGCCCAAAGGAGCCCAAGAGTCTCAGAGGGCAGTAGGGATGGAGCTAACAAAGGCTCTCCTAGGTAAGCAAGGAGGCACATGTATAGAATGTGACGAGGACAAAAACAGAGATCCAAAACCCTCTAAGAAAGTTTAGAGAAGGGGAGACTGATGACGGCCAAGCATAAGAAAGGCTTCAGAGAAGACAAGATGTGAGTTGGGCCATGAGGACATCAAGGATTTCAAGGGAACATTTCAGGCATGAGAAGAGGCCTGGGAAAATGGAGGGGGAGGGAGGAAGGAGGGGAGAGAAAAAAGAAACACTGAGTAGAAGAGTCTGGTTGGAAAACAGATTGAAGGAAAGGGAGTTCGAAAAAACAGCTTTGACTCTGGAGGGCCTTCAAAGCCAGAGGGAAGTCTGAGAACCATTTAAAGCCCTGGAGCAGGGAGACGCCATGGCCAGCCCTAGGAATGCCACCTGTACTCCATGGAGGGAGAACAGCCAGGCGGTGCTGCCAGTAGTGATGCCTGACCAAGGAGGGGGCAGACGAGGTGTCAAGCTGGATGACAGGACAATGAGGCAAAGCTCAGCGCGTGGTCATTAGGAGCTCAAGGCTGACTTGGAAGTAAAATGTGTGAGGGCTAGGGACTGGGCTCCATTGTATCAATGACCCGAATGAGGACACTGGTGGCTTATGTATCAAATTTGTAGAAGGCTTTTATAAAACTGGGAGGAAGAGTAGCTATCATGGTGGAGGCCAGAAGCTGGATTCCCAAAGAGCCCAGCTGGCTTAGAATGCTGGGCCCAGTCTAATGATTCTAATTGAATGGGTATAAAAATAGCCCCATGCAAGATGGGGAAGTGTGGCTAAGCAGAGGTGACCCAAACACTATTTGGGGGCTATTTGGATGGTCAGAAGAATAACATGGTAGCCCAGGAAGGGGAGCCATCCTGAGCTGCCATTAAAAAGAGCTCCTGCTTCCAGGACTAGAGAGGTCTGTAGCCTCAACCCACATCAGGGCTTGGGGGTGGGGTGGGATGGAGAGTTGCACCCGGGACGGTTGTGGGCACCAAATCTAGGAAGAGAAATCAGGAGGTAGCAGATGGTGCCAAAGGGGCCTCCAGATGATCCACATGTGGTTCAGCTAAGACACTGGGATTGGTTCACCTAGAGATGCCCTGGGAGAACATGACCACTGTCTTCAAGCATGTGAAAGAGCTCTGGCAAAGTCTGGGCTTTGGAGTCCAAGACCTAGATCTGAATCCCAGCTTTGCTAGCAGTCACCTTGGCCAAGTCACCTAGACTCTCTAGACTTCTTTTCCTTCTCTAAAAATGTAAGAGCTTTTCCAGATCAAAATCACAGGTTGTTTGGGAGAGTCAAAGATGCCAAGGCAGGTTCTCAGCCAGTCTGGTGACTGGGAAGAAAGAGCTAAAGGCCTTGGTAGTTTTCCCAGCGCCCACCCACTTGGCAGAGCGTCCCTAACTTCAAAGGAATCTGGAGACTATAATTAGGATTTCCAGCTTCCTGGGTGTCACCAGTCTTCTTTTATGGGCTGGATGGAGGTCAATACTCCTATCTTGCCCTGCATCTCAGAGTCCCTGACTCCAGAGCATGGAGACTCCAGACCATGGGCTAAGAGCCCCTAAAAGAGTTGGAACCCACAGCAGAGGTAGCATTTGAGGTAATGGGGAAAGCAATGGAGGCGAAGTTCAGAGAGATCTCATTTTAAAACCTGTCTCTAATATTAGCTGAGCAACTTGTCTGAATATCAGTCTCTTCATCTGTCAAATGGGCATAATAGCACTCTAGGGCCCAACTCCACAGGGTGCTATATGTATAGACATGTCTTTTCTTCTCTCATTTCCCTGGGCTCTAAGCATCCAGAGACATGCCCTTTCCCAAGAGGCAATAGAGGGAATAAAATCAATGAGGTGGTCATTGGGAGACCAGCCATTCCCTGGGCAGGTCACAAAACTATACGTGGACTCAAGTTTTCCAGTGAAGAAGACACCCAATAACTGAGCTGGGCAGGGTAGGACCACCAGGTATTCTCCAGGGCTCTGGGCCCACTCTCCTCCAACAAGTAGAGATGTCCTGAGGGGCCTGAAATAGCCACATCTTCCCCTCACCACCTTTACCATCCCTCCCACTCAGAAGTTTCCAGGGGGAAGGAAGGTAAGGAAATGGTAACTGAGGGAGAGACAGGCTGGGCCTTACTGTATGTGCTCTTTGATCTGAGGGGCCTTCCAGCAGCAGAAGACAAATGTTTCCTGCACCCCTGTGGCAGTCAGAAACTCCAGGGTGTAGTCAATCAGGGCTACATTGGCCAAGGGCAGGAGGGCCTGGGAAGCAGAGAAGAGAAAGCCTTAGTTGGTAGATATCCTGGGACCTTCCTTCCTTTCCTCAGCTTCCACTAAGGCTTCCAGCCCCCTGAAAAGGCTCTGAAGCTGGGTGCTGGCTTCTTATGGGGAAACAAAGATTGAAGTAAAGCAGCAGCTTATTCAGAGGCATCTGAGATCTTCTCTATGTTCAGCGTCCTATGCCCCTGCAGAATCAACAACTACCAAGCACCTGAAAGAGGGAGGCTTAGACTGAACAATTTTCCAACATGTTCTCCATTCCAAGGAAAGCCCATCTACAGGACCAGCAACCTGGGGAAGTGGGGCAGGACATCCTCTCTTGTTCTTCCATGATCTCTTAGACAAAAGCAAAACCTGTCAAAGCCTTATCCCTATCAAGCTTCTTCCTTGCCCTTTGACTGCCAGGAACTAGAAGCATGGTAGTAGAGTGAGCAGCAATGATCTTAGATTCAGGAAGTCAGGCCCAGGTTCATGCCTAGTCTCTGCCCAAGCTCGCTGCTGAGATAGCCAGTCACGGAATCATAGAGGGAGCTCCTTTCCCCTCTCTGCAGAGCTGGAGCTAGCCCTCCTGAATCCTGGTTCAGATCCCAACCATGCCAACCTATCTATTTGGCCCTAAACAGTACTGCTTGGTGCTGGGACTCAGTTTCCTTATCCATAAAATGAGAGGGTCAGTCCAGGTAGTCGTTCATATCCTCTCTACCTTTCTCACAGGGCCAAACCAAAACAAACCAATTAGACTGGGTAGGGCTACCAGTGAAAGCTGGGCCAGGGGGCTGGGATTACCCATTCCTGGACTAAGAGCCCCAATGCTTGCCCTGGCACATTTCTCAACCCTCCAACAGAAAGCCAGAAATGAGTCTCTGACAGGCTCTGGCAGTTGGCCTTGGAAGCCAAGGTCAATTTAACCACCTAAACAGTGGAAACAATTCCTGTGTGTGTGTAGAATTAGAACCATTTCTTCTGTGGCAGAATGAGCCTCTGTTCTCTTTCCCCTTAAGAATTTACCCATTCTTGACCAAGCTTGGTCCCAAAGAGGAGACAGAAGACACCCTTCCCTCTCTTGCCTGGAAGAGGCATGAGACCAGGAGAGAGGAGCACTAGACTAACAGCACACTTTTTTACTATACAAGGGAGGGTTCTCTGGCAAGAGAGACATACAGGAGAACATGTGTGTGGCAGAAGGAGAGATATCAA
This sequence comes from Monodelphis domestica, assembly GCF_027887165.1. Lineage (NCBI taxonomy): Eukaryota > Metazoa > Chordata > Mammalia > Didelphimorphia > Didelphidae > Monodelphis > Monodelphis domestica. The sequence continues at coordinate 529,907,255 of NC_077228.1, forward strand.
TCCAAATTTACAAAGTTTCTTTCTGGAAACCAGTAAGGGCCACACAGAATCCTTCTTCCTGGGGCTCTGAGCTCTCATGCGATAGCTCCTGAAGGGCCTCCTCCTTCCTTTATCTGAGTGGGTTCCACACTAGACTGCTGCTCACTCAAGACTCAAGACAAGCCACTTGGCCTTGAGGACCTCTAGTTTTCTCACTTGTAAAACAGGGCATTGAAGAATCCTCAGTGGTCCTACTTTCCAACTGATCAGCCCCATCAAGAAGTGAACCATCACCATACATTCATCCTTGCCTTAGAAGCCCATCTTTCCCATTTGGGATGGGCAGAGGAGAGGGCCAAGGGCTGACTTCAAATCATGCCAAATGTCTCCCTAAGGGCAGGAGGTCCTTCAGGTAAAGTCATCTCCTTGGACCCTAGCTACCTGCTGGCAGGAACCTCCCTGAGACTCAGACTTCAATGCAAGGTCTAGGAGAGGTAGGGGACAGTGACAGCTGGCTGGGGTGGGGTGGGGAGCAGTCTGCAGACCTGGGTTGTAAGAGTGAGCCCTTTTGGGGGCTGCTCCCTGCATCACACTGGTAGGGAGGGGGTAAGGACACTTTTTGTCCCTAGATGAACCCCCACCTCCCCTGGCCAGGGCTACTCCTGAATGAATACCATATGTGACTGGCAGGAGCACACCCCTCTCCCTTGTCTTCTGGTGCCTCCCTCAATATCTGCCCGAGAAGAGGAGCCTCCTCCCTCAGGGCTGCCCCAAGTCAGCTCCTGGGTCTTCCCTGCACCCTTTTGAAGACCCCTGGTCTCCCTCCTGCAACCCCAAGCCCTCCAGTGGTTTCTCAAGCTTCCCCAAGCTTCCGCTCCCACCTCTATGCTCTCTGCTCCTCGAGTCCCTTCCGCTGCCCAGGTTCCCCCACCCCAATTCCCCCCAACCCTGGCTCGGTGTTCTCCAGGTCCCCCACCCCCCTCCCTGCGCTCTCCGGGGTTGCTCCTCTCTCCTTCCACTCTGAATGCTCTCCAGGTCTCCCCCTCTCTGCGCTCCCCACCTCTCCCCAATGTTCACTCCGCTCTTCACTCTCCCTCCTTTCTCCGATCCCCGGGTTTCCCCAGGTCTGCCAAGCTCTGAGCTCACCCTCCCCCGCGCTCACCCGGGGCCGGTCCTTGGAGATAGGGAAGAAGCGACGGTTGAAGCTGTCCGCTACCAGCACGGCCTGGAGGGGCGGAGGTGCCTCCTCCTCCCCACTCCGGCCCGCGGCCCCGCCGCCACCGCCGCCACTCCGCTTGCCTCCTCGGGAGGCCGCCGCCGTAGCCGCCATCTTCACCAACTGTTGCCGCTTCCGCGAGGCCGGCCGCTTCCACCGTGGCCCAGAAGGGACAAAAAAAAAAAAGAGCCGGGATCCCGAGCGCGTGTACTAGTGAGTGTGAACGAGGGGAGGGGGAAAAGAGGAGGGGCAGGCAGCAAGGCGCACGCGCCCTCCAGCTGTCAGCCTCTGGGGAGGGCGGGGCGGGGCTACTGGCTGTAGTTCCTGTATGAAAAAGCTGAAGTACGCGTGCGCGGTTTCGGGAACGCCTGGTGTCTCTAAGGCTGGGCCCCAAGCAGCATTCTGGGAATTGTAGTCATTTAATCTTCGCGTGGTCATCTAGTCCTTCACCCACCATACGAAGAAGACTACTATATTGGAGCTGGACTATACTATGGGTCCTACAGTGTTCCCTATCGTGGGGAATATTGGGATAGTAATAACTCTCATTTCTGGTTCTCTACACAACAACCCTGTAATATTGGTATTATTCCCATTTTACAGGGGAGAAACTGAGGCTCAGAAATCATAAATTCAGAGCCAGAAGAGACCTGAAAGGTCAGATTCTATCCCAGCCCCCTCATTTGACACATGAGGAAACCTGGCAAGTGACTTGTCTAAGGTGTGCTTCAGAGGAAGGATTTGAACTCAAGCCCTCAGACTCCAGAGTCATTCCATTGGAACACACCTAGGCCTTCTTTTGCCTCTCATGGGAGGAGTCTTCCTAACTGGGAATGGGTAGAGCTGGGCCCTCTGATTCCAAGACCACATTTTTTTCCTGGCTGTAATCCACCTGATTTTGCAAATTAATCAATCCAGTAATTATTTTTTTAATAACATTATTTTATTTGGTCATTTCCGAACATTATTCATTGGAGACAAAGATCATTTTCTCCTCCCCACCCCATCCCATACCGACCCGCGATTCCACTGGGTATCACAAGTATTCTTGATTCGAACCCATTTCCATGTTGTTGGTCTTTGCATTAGGGTGTTCATTTAGAGTCTCTCCTCGATCATATCCCCTCCACCTCTGTAGTCAAGCAGTTGCTTTTCCTCGGTGTTTCCACTCCCACAGTTTGTCCTCTGCTTGTGGATAGTGTTTTTTCTCCTAGATCCCTGCAGATTGTTGAGGGACACTGCATTGACACTAATAGAGAAGTCTATTACATTCCAATCCAGTAATTAATAAGCTCTTCTATGATCTGGGCATTGTGCTAAGCACTAGAGACAAAAGTACAAAGAGTGAGGCAGTCACTCTTCTCCAGGAGCTTTAAAGTCTAGATAATGGGTGGGTGGGGGCAGGGGGAGAATTGTTCAGGGAACAAGTTGTTTCTCCCCTTGATTGGACTTCAGGTACCATCAGAGAACAGGGCAGCCTGGTCCTGGAGGAAGAGCAGCAGAGACTCCAGAGACCCCCAAAGGACTGCTCTAGAAATCTGGAGCTGAAAAAGCCAGAGAAAAGCCTCCAGCCCAGGGCCTCCATGGAGGGGTTGGGGAAGCACCAAGAAGGAGTGGACAAGCTGCCATCTTTGTTGCTGGAGGAAGTACCATCACAGATGAGCTCACGAACTTGTAGATGCGTGTATCTGCCCCAGTTTAGGAAGTCTGCCTGCCAGTGGGGTAGGAGGACCCAGGGGTCCTCTCCCTCTCTTCAGGAACAGCCAAAGAAGAGATGCCACTGGATCAGGGCACCATAGGCAAGAAGTGTGGCAGAGAGGGAAGAACTTGGTTTGTTTTTCTTAAGGCCAAATCACAGTCTCTGCCCTGATGGGGATTTATCTAGGAGAGGAGAGATGGTGATTGAGCAAATAACTATAGCACCAGGGAGTGTGTCCTGAGTGCTATAGGAGAGGCACAAAAGAAAGGTCTACGGAAATGGAAGGATCATAGATTTGGGCTGGAAGAGCCATTTTAGAGATCACTGAGTTGTGTGGTAGTCAGGGATTATTGCCTTTGCAAATCCAACCAGAACTCTTATTGGATGATTTGTCTAAGGTCATAAAAGTAGTATCTTCAGGAGTAGAATTTGAACTCAAACTCTGGGACTCCAGCGCTTTAGTCTGGACTCAAAGCCCCAGGGCACTGGTTCTACTCTCTCTAAAGGGGCCAATGAAGGAGCCCCAAGCAGGGAGCCTGTCACTATAGAACATCTGACCAACAGACCCCTGTCAGGGAACTTAAATGTGCCAACGCCCAAAACGTAGAGTCCAGGAGAAACTTGTGGGCCACGTATGGTGGCTAGTGGTATGCTGCCAGGCATTGGGTATAAAAGACTCTGCACTCACAACTGCAGGCGGAACTCTTGTGCTGAGCGTCCCCTGGTGTATACCAGAATAAAGGACCCTCCTGCTTGATTGCATTGTCTGTGGGTCTTCCATGGTGGTGGGTGACGATCTGGACCCCAACACCACTTTGTCCTGGGTCCATGAATTCCAGGATTGTGGAGGAGTCTTGGAGGAATGGGCATTCTAAGGAAAGGGGTTAGGCTCCCTTTTCTCAGATTCTTTGGCTCATTGAGTACTGTGCCTGCTTTCCCTTCCTTACCCCCCACCTCAATTATTTATTGGTTAGCTCGTGCTTATATCCAGATTGTCCCAAAAGAGTATTGTATGATGTACTCAATATATAAAGTGAATCACTTTGGGGACAGATACTTATTTCCGACTTGCAAAAGATAGGCATAAAGACCCCAAAGACTCATAGCCCTCATGGACTGAATGACTTAAAACAGGGCTCAGCTGTCACCATCTGGTGGGAGGCTGAGCCTTAAACCTCATCAGAACAATAAAGCAGTTTGTGGGGCTCCAGCCTGTATCTTCTGGCAAGCCAGACCAGGACTTGGGCTCCTTCTTGCCTTTCTTCTGTGATGAAGAAACTTCCCTTGCCGGCATCCCTCAGTGGACCAAAGACCCATCGGCTCTTTCACACCTAAAGAAAGATTCTGGAACCTGCTCAGGAAGGGGCATCCAAAAAAGAAAAAGCAGCCTGGGGTCCAGGAGCAAACTTGCTTGGTTGAGTCCAGACTCCACGCGGGAGTGACTAAAGTGAATGTGTGTGTGGAGGGGCATGACTCTCCATCCTCCATCTATGGGCAGCGAGCATCTCTACTTGCCATATGGGAGAATCAAAGAAAGAGAATAAGCCAGAAGCTATCTCTTCTTTTTAACTGCCATGGCACCCTCATCACAGGATGGATGGAGGTCCAAGGGTTGGTTCAGGGTTTTCCACATCATCCCAAAGCACCAATTCCTTTCGTGCTGAGTGCACAAGCAGCCAAGGAGTCCATCTTCTTGGAAGTGCACAAATGTTGAGTCACACACTGGTTGGGCCCAAGCAGGAAGGACAACTTTATGCATGTTCCATAAGATGGCCCTTATTAGACCTTGGATGACTCTCATGAGTCCTCATAAAATATTGGAGGAAGTCTCAGGATGGGAGAATCCCAGCAGATTTGGGTCTAGGTACAGAGTTGTCAGAAGTCATGAACCTGGAAAGAAAAGATGCAAGAAAAGGCACCTGGGCGTTCCTGTGCTATTCTGGGTGGAGTCAGTCAATTGTTGTTCTTCAGAGGACCCATGACATCATGGGGTGATGTCTTGACTTGCTGGAGAATTAGACTTAAGTGAAGCATAGTTGCCCAAAGTCCTCAGCCTCACTTTCTCTTCTGGAGTCATCTAAGTCCAGTGGTAGGACACAAGTCAGAATGACTGGCCTGGCCTCGGATGCTGTGGAAGACCTGGGCATCTTCAATGTCTGACCAGGCTCTAGGGTCCTCACAGCACCTGCTTCAGCCTTCTTCAAGGCCACTGGAACAAATTGTTCTCCTCCCCTTCTGTCAGGGGAAATCTTCTCATGCCTGGGGTAGACACCCCCTGACTCTCTGATGGGTGTCAGTTCTGTCTAGTTACCCCAACCTGGTTTAGAACGTCTGCTGAGATGGTTTTATGGGGGTGTGCCCACTGCCACTGCACATGCTCCAAATTCTTAGAGCCACAGATGAGAGACAGGGGGCAGGTGGGCACCGAAGGTAGATAAGCAGCCCTGAGAAGGGCTCTGTAAGTCCTCACGTAGAAGTGCTATCAATACAGAGAAGCACTTAGTGTGTGTGAGTCAAATTGTGCCCTTTACCCCTAGAGCCCCTCTTCTTGGAGGGCAAAGAGATGAATTCCCTCCCCAAACCTCCACTTAAGGAGGGCACCTCAGCCAGCTGTCTCTTCCTTTTTCCACTTGGTTGCTCTTCTTTGGACTTCTCCCTCAACACAACTCTCCCTCAACAAAGAGCTCTTCCCTTCCTGCTCTTTGGTGCGCCATCTTCCCTCATTAGACTGTAAGCATCTCAAAGGGAAGGAGGGAGCACCTTGTTTTGTATTTGTATTCCCATATCTGGAACCCCATTGACACCCTAGTAAATGTTTGTTGACTGACCCCAAGGCCAGGCACTGGGATGACACATACAGGCAAAAACAGTCCCTTCTCTCAAGGAGCTCAGAGTCTACAGGGGGGAGAACTGGAGCCGACATGTCACAGAACACGTCTATTAAGCTGAATGTGCTGGAACCTACACTTGCCACGTACTGATCTGTGAGGGAGGAAGCAAGCGTTTATTAAATGCCTACTTTCAGCAGATGGAGTAAACCAGGATGGGGTAAACCAAGGGCTCAACCAGGACTCAAACCCGTCAGTGAGTTAGGGAGTGTCTATCCCTGGTTTGAGAAGAAGGATGAAAATAATTTATTCCAAAGGCTTTGAAGATGGCTAAAGTAAGTGCTGTGGAGATCCTAGAGCTTGGTCTGTCTCTAAATTCAGTAAGTCTTTTTTATTACAGCAAATGGAGTTTCTTTTGCCAAGGGCTTCAAGGAGGAGGCGGTTTGAAGCTGGGTCTTGAAGGTCACTAAAAACTTCAATCTGTACCCGTACTCCTACTTTTTTTTCTACCAGTAAGCTTTGAGACCAGACTTGCCAAAAAAGAGCCCATAGATACAACAATATTTCTAGCAGCCCTTTGGATGGTGGCAAAGTATTAAAACTTGAAGGGATGCCCGTCAATTGGGGAATGATTGAACACATTATGGTATATCATTGTGATGGGATTATATATGGATGGAATATACCACTATTTTGCTATGATGATCTCAGAAAAACCTGAGAAGACCTTTATGAACTGATGCAAAGATAAGTGAGCAGAACCAGATCATTTTGCTTAGTAACCACACAATCTGTGGTGATCAGCTGTGAAAGGTTAGCTACTATGATTAATAAAATGACACCTTTTTAGGTTTAATCTGAATTATTAACATTTTCTCCATCACTTTCTTAGGTCTAGACAATTGACAAAACAATAAATAGAGCCCTGATTTATAGTGTTTACTGCTTCCCAAACTGTAAGTGCTCACATTGAAAAATTAACAACCAGATCCCTTGAGCTGATTCAAGCTGGATCCAGCATGCCTCAGCTTTTATCATATGAAATCAGAACATCCATTCATCCGAAGCAAAAAAGAAAAAAAGAAAACAGCAAGGAAAATCCCCCCCATTTATAAAGGGGCACACTTTCCCACAGACTCTTTCCTCAAGCAACTGCTCCCAGGCCTGCATCTCAGTTGGAATTTTTTTTTAAACCCTTACCTTCTGTCTTGGAATCAATACTATATATTGGTTCCAAGGCAGAATTAGGCAAATGAAGTTAAGTGACTTGCCCAGGGTCACATAGCTAGGAATTATCTGATGCCAAATTTGAACCCAAGATCTCCCTGTTCAAGAGTGGGCTCTCAATCCATTGAGACACCTAGCTGCTCCTGCTGGAATTCTTTTTCCAAACTTCTGCTTACTGCTTCCCTGAAGAACTCTTACTCCCACTTGCTGCTTCTCTGCTGAAATATGACTATCTATAGCCTCACCTGAACTACAATTCCTGGGCTATTTCTTCCTGGAAAGGAATGTTTATGACATGGGCACTGTACCCCAGAAACCCAGGTGAACTATTGTCAAGGAAACTCCCTTGTTGTTTTTCTAACTCTGAGCCTAAAAACACCCAATGACCCCACCTAGGGTCCTGAGATGACTATCTCCCTCTGATCGTCCTCTAGATGGTCAGAAAGATGCACCTTCAGACCACACCTAGATCCTATCGGACATCTGCTTGTCCCCTAAAACTAAGGAATCTTTATGTCCCCAGGCAGACCCCAGTACGATCACCCCACCTCATGCCTGAGTGACTAACTATTGTGAAGAATGTATAAAATCCCCAGAACTGATGTCTGGGGGACACCTCTCCATCCATGCTGTCCCCATGGAGGAACAGCCTTTCCTTTCATGCTGTCCCCTCAAGGAACTGCCCCCCATCTTGCTGTTCTACCTTGCTATCCCCCTGGCCACCCTCAACATTACTTTCTAAATTAATAAATCTCTTTTTGTTTTTAAGCTAAGTTTTGGAGTCATTGCATGCTTGCAAAAGGCATCCTTCCTGAACCCAAGGGTATCCTTCCACACCCATAACAGTTTATAGCTCTTCTGACTATGTTTGCTCTTTTGTAAGTCATGCCCATCCAACAAAATGCCTCTGGTCAAGTCAGTCTTTTTGCCAATCTGTTTCTCAGAGAGAATTCCCTTAAGATAATGAATTTGAGAGTAGGAAGGACCTTGGGACAATCTTGTCCATCCCATAAACCAAAGAAATCTCTTCCAAGACAATTCTGATAAATGACCATCCAGCCTCTGCTTGTAAATCTCCAAGGAGAGAGAACCTATCCCCTCCCCAAAGCAACTACTTTCCCTTTTGGACAGCTCCCATCATTAGGAAGTGTTTTCTGCTAACTAAACTGGCCTTTTTCCAATGTCAGCATCTTTCCATTGTTTTTGATTCTCCTCTCCAGGTCTAAAATGGAACAAATACAGTCCCTTCTCTGTAAGAGAGCCCTTCAGAGTGTGGTATGCCCTATTATAGCAGCAGCTGCATCTACTGGCCAGGTCTGTGGCCAAAAGGTGGCTGAGGCTTCTGAGTCTAAGTTTTAATCCGATTTGTACTCAAACTACTAGAAGTTTATGGTTGAAACTCAGTGTTCTGGATCGGTAGGAAAAAGAGAAGGCTTTTATTTGAGTGGACTCCTCCATCCTGTAGGTTTAAGTTTCCCTGGATGTTTGGCCAACTACTTCACTGTGTGATACTTTTGAAGTCTTTGATATGAGCACTGCTCTGGTCTTTTCCAACCTTCCCACATCATCTTGGGCCAGGAGGGCCTTTCAGGCAATGTCAATTTGGCCTAGGTTTGCTTTTCTTTATTTTTTCCTTTTCTTCCAGCTTTTAACTTGGAAATAACACCGAACTACCAAAGTAGTCAGAAAAGTCACTGTTTAATCAGGATAGGGATAAGTCCAATATTTGGCCCTTTACTCAAGAGTCATCCTGGATTCTGGGGACATTATCCCTGGGAGTGCCACTGCACTAGAAGACAATTCCAAGGAACAAAAGAATTTGGGCAACCTATATACCATTTGGGGCAGGGGTCCCCAAACTACGGTCTGTGGGCCACATGCAGCACCCTGAGGCCATGTATCTGGCCCCCACCGCACTTCTGGAAGGGGCACCTCTTTCACTGGTGGTCAGTGAGGGGAGCACTGTATGTGGCGATGCTGCAAAGCGGGGCATCACTCACACACAGCACTACTTCTGGTGACATAATCCTTTGCATGGTGCCTTGTTCTGAGAGTAACTGAAGGAGAAAGAGGTGCAAAGGATTATGTGTCTGCACAATGGAAGACGTCAGCATGATGAGCAGTGATGGGGGGGGGGATTCCGCACTGTGTATACTGCTGCCGGGTTAGGGTTAGGTTTTTATAGTCTGGCCCTCCAATGGTCTGAGGGACACTGAACTGGACCCCTGTGTAAATAGTTTGGGGACCCCTGATTTGGGGGACTGAGAAAGATGATTGGTTGACACTATGATGGTTACAAGAAAATGGGAGTGTTCAAACTATACTGAGAGAATACAATCAAGTTTGGGGAAAAGTCATAGCTAGAGGCTAGGAAGTGAGGGAAAGGGCTGCTTACCCTAGATACTGAAAGGATGGTCCCTGCCCAGGTGTGGGTTTTCCTGGGGCAAGGATCTCTGATACAATGGGGAAGACTACCTAACACAAAGAGTACTTAGCATATGCTTAGCCCCACCTAACTGGGATAGTCTTTTACCTACATAGGGTCCATCATTCAGTCTGAAACTGCTAACCTAAGATTCCCTTCAAGGGTGGATTCTCACAGGAACAGGGAACAAGTACAAGCTTTGGGGGCTCCAACTTACAATCTAGTCCCGAAACTTGGGATTCATCAGGTCTTACTAGGCTCCAAGTTTGGGGTTTCTAGATTCCATGTTGACACAGTTTAGATCAATGCTGTTTATTGGTCCAAGGCAGAACAGTAAGATCTAGGCAATGGCGGTTAAGTGACTTGGCCAGGGTTGCATAGCTAAGAAGTGTCTGAGGTCAGATCTGAACCCAGGAACTTCTGCCTCTAGGCTTGACTCACCCAGCTGCCCCTATGGGTTAGGTTTTCTAAAGCTGCATGGTTACTAGAGTAATCTCTTAGGTAAAGAAGGGGTAGTAGGGGTGAGAATAAGGTGTGTGTGGCCCTAGGGAGATAGATGACTTGGCCAAGAGTTGAAATGGGGAAGATAGTAAGATTTAGAGCTGCAAGAGATCCCAGGGCAATCTAATTAAAATCCTTTCATTTATAGTTGAAGAAACTAAAGCCCTTGGAGGTTAAATGACTTGCCCGAGGTCACAAGGCAGTTAGCAATGGAGGGGGGATTCAAATCCAATCCTCTGGTTTTTTCATTCTTCTATGTAAAATCATGGAGGTAGACCTGGAAGGGACCTCTAAGGCTATCTAATCCAACTCCTTCAACCATAAAAGAATAAATAGATATGAACCCCCTGAAAAAATTGAAAAGAAACATGAGTAAATGTCATCAAGGATGATATGTCTCGTATCCAGAGCTAGAAGAAGACCAAGCGTGGCACTATCATTGAGCAATGCTCGGTTTCCTCTTCTCTCCTACAATGTTGTAGTCATAGTGGTTATCACTTTTCTTGTTCTGCATAGTTCAGTCTGCATCAGTTGATATATGTCTTCTCATGCTTTTATAGAACCTTCATATTCCGCACTTTCCCAGTAATATTCTACAATGTATTTAGCCATTCCTTATCCATGGGCATCTACTCTGTTCCCCATTCTTGATTACCAAGTGCTGCTATGAAAGTTTGGGCAAGCATGGAACCTCCCTTCTGTCTTTGACCTTCTTAGGCTGTAGGCCTATTGGTTAGATTTCTGAGTAATATGGTACAGGTTTTTGGTACTTTTTTATTTATTATTTTTATTTTATTTTTTAAACCCTTACCTTCCATCTTAGAGTCAATACTGTGTATTGGCTCCAAGGCAAAAGAGTGGTAAGGGCTAGGCAATGGGGGGTCAAGTGACTTGCCCAGGGTCACGCAGCTGGGAAGTGTCTGAGGTCAAATTTAAACCCAGGACCTCCTGTCTCTAGGCCTGACTCTCAATCCACTGTGCTACCCAGCTGCCCCCTGTCATTTTTTTTAAAGAAAATTTCTAAATTTATTTTCAGGATAGTTGGACCCCTTCATAGAGCTTCCAATATTGTTCTATTAAACCTGTTTTTTTGCAGTCCAGTATTGCCTCTTCTAGTCTTTTAAAATATTTGCTAATTTGGGGGCAGCTAGGTGACTCAGTGTTTAGAGAGCAAGACTTAAAGATGGGAGTCCTGGGTTCAAAAAAATCTGATCTCAGAAACTTCGTAGCTGGGTGACCCTGGGCAAGTCACTTAACCCCCACTGCCTAGCCCTTACTGCTCGCCTTAGAACCAATACATAGTATTGATTCTAAGATGGAAGGTAAGAGTTAAAAATATATATGTAAATATATATTTGCTAATTTCCTGGGTGTGTAATGAAATCTCACAATTGATTTAATGAATATTTCTCCTTTTATTAATGATCTGGAGCTATTTTTTATTATAGTTGTTAATAGTTTTCAATTAATTCTTGTTTTAGGAACTCTTTGTAGCTTTTGGCCCCCTATCTATTGGGAAGTGACCCTTAGTCTTTTTTTTTCCTTTTAAACATTATTTTATTTGGTCATTTTCAAACATTTTTTATTGGGAAAAAAAAAGATCATTTTCTTTTCCTCCCCCACTCCCACCACCCTGACCCTTAGTCTTAATGTATTTGTGTTAATTCCCTACATGTTGTGAGTATCAGGTCCTTGTCAGAGATCCTTGGTGCAGACCAGCACTCATCTTGCAAATGTCAACTGTAAATTGGATTGGGTGTAACAAGAGCTGAGTTGACCTATATAAAGTCTTTTCACTCTCCATTTGGGGTCTAATGTTCTTCTGTGAAGATTTGATCCATCCCTTACAGTGCGTGGGAATTGGACATGGTAATGACTATATATATGTGATGGGTTTGGTGAACCAGGAGGGCTTTATTTGAATAAATGCATCCTCTTGGGAACAGATGAGTCATGACTTAAGCTGACCTTTACAAAGTTGATGGAGCTTCTCCTGGCATTTTATGAGATGGGAAGGAGGAAAAAAGCGTCAGCTGTGAAACAGAAAGGAAGAAAAAGTTTGGAGAGGCCTAGCTTGGGGTGGAGGGGACTGGGTTGGGTGCTATTTCAGAGCAGCCGTGCACCATGGTACAGAGATGACCAATTTTGAGTTGGAGTAATACTTTCCAAATGGTCTTTATCATTCTATAGAGACAAAGGTTGGGGCAGAGAACCTGTGATTTGATTGCTAAAGGGAACTCCTAGATGAGAAAACTCCATCTCCCAATGTAGGCAGGAGCCTTCTCTGCAAATTCTAATCCTAGAGAGTGGCCTAGAGCAGGACCCATGTGTTTGGGCCTCAAAGCAGGGCCTCAAAGTGAGGGCTCATGGCTTGACCACATGGCATTTATGATCAGCCAATGAGAGAGTGAGAAGATGGGTCACATCCTACTCTCCCTGTTAGAAGCAGTCATAAGGATTTTCTCTAACCCAACCAAAGCTATCCTTTAATCCTTTACAGCCCAACACTCCCTTTCCACTGCTACCCAGGCCCCCAACTCTTTTTCAGAGTCAGACATTGGCCTCCCAGGGTAGTTATACCCTAATCCCAAACCCACAGGCTATAATTACTGATAGAGGTGCAGGATGACCAAAAGAGTTTGGAAGCTATTGCAGGGTTAAATAGGTTGTCCAAGGTCAAACAACCAGCATGTAAGAGGTACATCTTGAATTCAGGTCTTCCTGGCTTTAAGGCTGGCTCTATATTCACTATTCTGGTTGTCTTATATGGAGTTCTATATATCTATTTTTTAACCCTTCACACTCTGCCCTAGTATCAGTTCTAGGACAGAAGAATAAGTAAAGGCTAGTCCAATCAGGATTAAATGACTCACCTTGAGTCCCACAGCTAGGAAGTATCTGAGGCTACAGGCCTTACTGACTCCAGGCCTGGCTCTCTATCCATGATACAGATGTCCCTTCTATAGCCCCCCCCCCCACCTTTTTTTAAACTCTGACCTTCCATCTTGGAATCAATACTAACTATTGGTTCCAAGGTGGAAAAGTGGCATAGAAAGTTTCTGAGTTCGGATTTGAACCCAGGTCCTCCCAACTTGAGGCCTGGCACTCTATCTACCATGCTACCTAGCTGCCCCTTCTATATCCTTTAAAATAATATATGTAAACATGCATTTGCTGTCAAGGATTTTTCTTTCCTTTTAAAAATATATTACTGAGAATTCTTTCTTTCTTTCTTTCTTTCTTTCTTTCTTTCTTTCTTTCTTTCTTTCTTTCTTTCTTTCTTTCTTTCTTTCTTTCTTTCTTTCTTTCTTTCTTTCTTTCTTTCTTTCTTTCTTTCTTTCTTTCTTTCTTTCTTTCTTTCTTTCTTTCTTTCTTTCTTTCTTTCTTTCTTTCTTTCTTTCTTTCTTTCTTTCTTTCTTTCTTCCCTTACCTTCTGTCTTAGAATCAATTGATTCTAAGGCATAAGAGTGGTCAGGGTTGGGCAATGGGGGTTAAATGACTTGCCCAGGGTCACACAGCTAGGAAGTGTCTGAGGCCAGATTTGAACCCAGGACCTCCCATCTCTGGGCCTGACTCTCAATCCACTGAGTTACCCAGCTGCCCCCTATTACTGAGAATTTTTGTGACTGCAGGTGCTAAGCTTTTTCCATGAACAAAATGAAATGATATCTCTTGCTAAGGTATAAATGCATGAATATACAGGATTAAGTGACTTGCCCAGGGTCACATAGCTAGGAAGTGTCTGAGGTCATATTTGAACCCAGGACCTCCTATTTCTGGGCCTAGCTCTCAAACCACTGAACAACCCAACTGCCCCCTTTATAGTACCTATTGAGAAGCAGGTCTACTAAGGCAGTTAGGTGATGCTATCAATTTAGCACTGGGTTCAGAACCAGGAAGACCTGATTCAAATTCAGCCTCAGATGTTTACTAGTTGTATAACCCTGGGCAAGTTCTTTAACCTCTATCTGCCTCAGTTTCCTCCAAAATAAAACGAAGATGATAATAACACCTACCTCCCAGGTTAAGAGGATAAAATGAAAATAATATTCATAAAGCAACTGGAATATAGTAGCTGTTCAGTGGTGTCTGATTCTCCATGACCCTGTGGACCATTGTACCTCAGTACTATCCATGGGGTTTTCTTGGCAGAGACTGGAATGGTTTCCTATTTCCTTTTCTGGTAGATTAAGGCAAACAGGTTAAGAAACTTGTCTGGGGTTATTGCTAATAAGTGTCTGAGGTTGGACTTTGAATTCAGCTCTTCTTGACTCTGGACCCAGCACTCTCTCCACTGAGCCATCTAGCTGTACACTTAGCTATTCCTGCTGGAACATAGTAGATGATCTATTAATGTTAGGCATTCCCTTGGCATAATTTGACTTTGCCTCATATCCCTACACTGGTGAGATGATTTCTCCTGAAGTGGTACACTTCACAAATGAGTTCAAACACCTAGAATTTCAATTACTGGAACCCCAATTTATTAATAAAAGAGAGAAATAAAGAATCTACCAGCTGGGACAGAATTCCATAATGGAAGACTGCATCAGACTGACATTACAGGATAGCTTATATATATTACAGAGTTTTACAGGTTCTTATTTGACAATAAAACAAACTTTAACATAGAAATGTGGGGTCAGAGATGAGGAGACAACCTTAGATTCACTGGATTGATTATCTAAGGAGTATTTATCTTCAATTAGCCAAATGTTAGTTCCCTGACCTTTTGATATTCCTGAAATTCCTCTTTGTCTCCTGCCCCCAAGCTAAGTAGAGATTAGTTTGTTATCTGCATAAACAACTTGACCTCCTGGGGGAGGGAAGCCAGGTCTGTTCCCTAAAAATGCTGGCAAGGATTCCATCTTTGGTCTTTTTGGGGCTATTTCACTCCATTTTCCCAAAATTGTGATAATTGTTCAGCCCAAGTAAAGTTCATTATTATTGTTGTTAGTAACATCCTAGCTTCTGCAGATCATAGATAATAATAAGCAGAGATAAGAGGGATGATTTCACTATCCCATCCAGCCAATCATGGCTCTACTATCCCTGAGAATCAGAGAAACCAAAACATCTCTACTGTGAGTCAGGATTTTTGTACAAAAAGGGAAGGCTTGGGATCCAACTTCAGGGAAGTTTAAAGCTAAAAACTGTTCCCTTCTCCAAGGTTATCTGACATAGCTGGCTCCCATGCTGCTTACATAATCACCAGCATTTATATAGCTTTAAGACAATGGGTAGAAAACCATACAATTTCCTGTAACCTTCCTTGAGACTTTTGAGAATTATCCACCTCTTGTCTACAGGCTCCTTGGAGAGCCTCTCTCATACTCCCTATCTTTTCCTCTACACATAGATCACAAGCATCCATGGCCTTGGCTAACTGGTAGAGATCCAACTTAAGACACAGACTTGAGAAGCAACTTATTTCTTCCTATCCCTAGACCTCTACTGGCTCTAAAGCATGCCCTTCAATCATTTAGTTAGTCAGCATGTATGAAGTACTCATTAAGTGGCAGGCACTTTGTGAAGTGCCAAGACTACAAAGAAAAAAAGTGGAACCATCCCTTTGCTCATAAACTTACATTCTAATAAACCTCTTAGAATCATAAGTTTTATGCTTGTAGCCTATTTCTTTCCTTTCCTTTCCTTTCCTTTCCTTTCCTTTCCTTTCCTTTCCTTTCCTTTCCTTTCCTTTCCTTTCCTTTCCTTTCCTTTCCTTTCCTTTCCTTTCCTTTCCTTTCCTTTCCTTTCCTTTCCTTTCCTTTCCTTTCCTTTCCTTTCCTTTCCTTTCCTTTCCTTTCCTTTCCTTTCCTTTCCTTTCCTTTCCTTTCCTTTCCTTTCCTTTCCTTTCCTTTCCTTTCCTTTCCTTTCCTTTCCTTTCCTTTCCTTTCCTTTCCTTTCCTTTCCTTTCCTTTCCTTTCCTTTCCTTTCCTTTCCTTTCCTTTCCTTTCCTTTCCTTTCCTTTCCTTTCCTTTCCTTTCCTTTCCTTTCCTTTCCTTTCCTTTCCTTTCCTTTCCTTTCCTTTTTCCTTTCCCTTTCCCTTTCCCTTTCCCTTTCCCTTTCCCTTTCCCTTTCCTTTTCCTTTCCTTCCTGTCCTTTTCTTTCTTTCCTTTTCCTTCCTTTTCTTTTTTTAAAGACCCTTACTTTCTGTCTTAGAATCAATATAATGGGGGGGGGGGCAGTTAGGTGGCTCAGGGGATTGAGAATCAACCCTTGAGATGGAATGTCCTGTATTCAAAATCTGGCTCCAAACACTTTCTGGCTATGTGACCTTGAGCAAATCACTTAATTCCCATTGCCTAGCCCTTACCACTCTTCTGTCTTGGAACCCATACACAATATTGATTCTAAGACAAAAGGGAAAGGTTTTTTTAAAAATCGATACTATGTAGAGTAGGTAGTATAGTGATAAGGGTTGGGTAATTGTGGTTAAGTGACTTGCTCAGGTTCACACAGTGTAAAAATAGACTCGAATCCAAGACTTCAATCCCCAGAAATCCTTGCTCTACTTCCCCAGAATGCCTTCTAATCTCACTGAATTCTCACCTGGGTCGAGAGCGAGATGGGGTATTTAATCTGATTGTGAATAGGCTTGGTCTTTTTTTTTGGACTTCCGTTTTGGAGCAGACGCGTTTTTTTCATGATATGAGGTGATCTTGTCTAGGCCTCTCTAGCCTAGACATGTGCTTTCTTATTCTGTATTTTCTTTAATCCTTAACCTTTAATAAACCTCATAAAAATATAATACTCCTTGCAGAGAGAAACTAATTTCTATCTTGCCTCAGTATCCCCTAAATTTTAATCTTTACAACAGGTAGGAAGTGTTTGAGGGTAGATTTGAACCCAGGACCTTCCATCTCTATTGAGTCATCTAGCTGCCCTCTCAATGATCTTTCAAAGATCATTGAAAAGTAGAAAGATGCTATAGGTCTAGAAGTTGTTGACAACCCAGCTATTGTCCTAGTTTAAAAAAGAGAGAGAGAGAGAAGGGGTCAGAATCTGAAAACTAGTAAGCAGTGAGCTTGACTTCTGTTTCTTATAAAATTATAGAAGTGATCAGTGAAAGGACTGATTTGTGAGTATTTGTCAGAGTGGCTTCATAAAGAACAGATTGTGCCAGGATAAATGAATTCCCTTTTATAACAGTGTAAATAGACTGAGTAGTAGTATGGCAATGAATCTCAAGGTCCAGTCTTAAAGTCAACCAGTCTTGGGTTTATATTCTGCCTCTGACACTTTTTAGCTAGATGACTAAAGCTCTGAACTTTTCAGAACTAGACACTGAGACCATTGATTGGAAACCTGTTGTCTGTACTGGAAAGCAGAGCTTCCTCGTTAGAATAGTTTCCAAAGAACAAATCACAATTCCAAACCATCAGCTGGATCAGGGAAATATTGAACCTCTGTTATATTTTTGGACTTCAGCAAAGCATTTGGCAAAGTTTCTCATGTCCTCATGGGCAAAATCAAGTGATACAGGCCAGTTCACAATACCATTAGGTGGATATGAAAATGGCTAAATGACCAGATTGGCTATTGTTCAGTCATTTAAGTCATATCCAACTCCTTCTTATCCCCTTTGGAGATTTCTTGGTAGACCCTGGGAATGATTTGCCATTTCCTTCTCTATCTAATTTTAAAGATGAGAAAATTGAAGCAAACAGTGTTAAGTGACTTGCCCAGGGTCCTACAACTAGGGAAGTATCTGAGACAACTTGAACTCAGGTCTTCTTGATTCAAGGCCCAATGCTCTATACACTCCATTATCTCTGTGCCCCCTAGATACTAAGGGGTGGATTATCACTAGTTCAAAGGCAATTTGGAGGGAGTTTCCTAGTAGAAAGCCCCAGGGATCTGTCCTTGGTCCTGTGCTGTTTAACATTTTTATCAATGACTTAAATGAAGGCATGTTTGTCCACTTCACAGATGATAAGAAGTAATGAGGAATGACTAATTTGGTAGCTGACGAAGTCTAGATCCAAAAAGGATCTTGGCAGAGTAGGATAAGAGGTTCAATAGAATAAGTTAAATTTTTAATGTCTATAAATACTTGGGTTTTGAAAGTCAAATCTCCAAGAGCAGGATGGAGACAATGTGGCCAGGCAATAGCTTCAACAAAAATGACCCCTAGGTTTTAGTGGACGTCCTTCTCACCATGAGTCAGCAATGTGACATAGTGCCCATACAGCAAATGCTATCTTAGGCTGCATTAACAAAGGAACAGTGTTCAGAATGAGCAAGATGGCCTTTTCCCAATATTCCACTACTCAGGAACCATTACATCAAAAGTGTTGTGTTCAGCTAAGGATACTCTAATTTCAGAAAGACATAAGGCTGGAGTATGTCCAAAAGAGGATGGCCACGATAGGGAGAGAGAGCTGAAGACAAGTCCAAAGGATTGGTTGAAGGGCATTATAGCTGTCATCAACTAATTGAAGGGCTGTTGGGTGCAAAATGGATTTGATTTCTGTGTTTGATGCTGGAGAGTAAAACAAGGACCAAGGGGAAGAAATTTACAGAGGGACAGAGTTGAGTGTGATATCAGGAGAGAGTTGTCTTATAATGGAATAAACGATCTCAAGAGGCAATGGGGTGCTCTTCAGTGGAGGCCTTCAGGTAGAGACCAGATGACCACTTGTTGTTGGGAATGCCAGAGAGTATACTTGGGCTAGATGGCTTCAGAGTTTTCTTCCTAGTCTTAGAATCATTGAAAATATGTCATCTCTATTATGCCTCAGTTTCCTCATTTGTAAAATAGGAGCAATAATTCCATCACTGTTTTCTTAATAGGACTGTTCTGAGGGTCCAGTGAGATAATGCATGTAGCATATTTTGTAAAAC
Source organism: Monodelphis domestica (assembly GCF_027887165.1). Lineage (NCBI taxonomy): Eukaryota > Metazoa > Chordata > Mammalia > Didelphimorphia > Didelphidae > Monodelphis > Monodelphis domestica. The sequence goes on from NC_077228.1 coordinate 529,925,977, forward strand.
TTAAAGCATTATATAAATGTGTTGGGAACAGTGTGGTTCTTGTAATTCTAAAGTCAGAAGATAAGAGTTCAAATTCTTTCCATGATGCTTATTACTGATGGGACCTGGGACAAGTCCCTTCCTCAATTTGAGCTCTTCTCTGTTAAGTGAGAGGGCTGGACTAAATGATCTCTGTGGTCCCTTCCAGCTTCAACTCTATGATCCTATAAAATGGAAAGAGCATTGACTCTGCAGCTTAAGAGAACTTAGTTTCAAATCCTACCCCAGATGTGACCTTAACCAAGTCAGTAGCCTCAGCATCCTCAGTCTACCTCCTGAGATCCCTTTCAGCTCTCCACTCATGATCTTCTTTATACATGTAGGCAGGTATCCAGCTTCAAACTGAATCCCTAACCCTGATGCCACCAGACATTGATGATGGGTGTACATTTATGGGATCCCAGAAGACAGATTTCCAGCCTGATCCAGAAGCTCTTGGTCAGAAGAGCGTAACCCTGGGAAAAAGTGATCTCCTTTTTAGCAGCCAGGAAACTCCAGAGAAAGGGTATAGCTCATGAAATTGGACAGGGATCAGTTGGTCAAGAGCCTTAGTTTGCCCTCAAACTGCCCGAGGAAGAGCTTTGCCCAGGAACTCTCCAGGGTCCTAAATGTTTTTTCCTGAGCCTTTCCAAGATAGCAGACCAGCTATTGCTTGTTTCTGCTGACCTTGGAACTTGCCTTTCAGACTTCAGCTTTTCCTCTTTCAATCTGCCTTAGATTAGCTACTGGGTTTCAACTAATTTCAAGATTGGCTCTAAAAGATCTTAAAGGCAACATTGGTTTATTCCCATGAGAAATGGCATGGAGTAGTGAACAGAAAATAAATTATAAATCTCAAGAATACCTGGGATCAGGGACTGCCTCTGATCCACACTATGTGACCCTGGGCAAGTCACTAGACATCTCAGTGTTCTAAGCAACTTTGTAAAACTCTAAGTGGTAAATGTGACAGCCTGCTTTGGTAGAGGGAGTATCCTTATCTGGAAGTTTCCCATGCTAATAAAACCACAGGTCTAGTCCCTATACCCTCACTTATTTATGCATGTATTTGTGTATATGTTATGTATGTTTATATCTATATATAAACACTTCTCAGGGCCAGTTTGGCTTCAGCTTTCCCACAGGGCCCCAGGGGTACCCCTAAGGAGTTGTGATATCTCTTCTCTAAAGCTGTTGGCTCAAGCCTCCATTCTAGTGTAATCTGCCTATTGTTACCTGTCTGTGATTAATACCCATCATCAATTTAATCTATTAATTTTTACAAGGGATACATATATATACATACACTCACATATATCTCAAAGAAATAGTAGGACTAGAAGTATAAAGCAAATCTTTCCCTCACACAGTCAGAGGCACATTCTCTCCAATGCTATTTCAGTCCCTAGGGAGAGTGGGTTCAGACTTAATAGAGTTTCTACATAGCATCGGTCCCACCTAATTCATGTCGAAATGCAGGATTGTGGCTACAAGCCTCCTTGTGTCAGCTATTGCTGGTCTAGGTCCTGGAAGTTACTCATCAGTTCTCAGCTGAACTGGCTAGCTCTACACTCCAGTATGGGCTCCACACCTGAATCTCCTGGTGACTTTATCTTCTGATCTCTCAAAACTCAAAAGATTGTAGCCTCTGTGAAGATGGGATTAACTCTCCCCTGCCCATTTTTAGATTTAAATACCAGAAGCCTATCCACCCCACTTATCCTTAAGTGGGGGAGCTCTGTGACCCATGTGCTATAGTGAGTGATGAATCAGAATCAACTGACTGCCCCCTGGACAGTCCTAAGCAAAGCCATAGCTGTGATTGGTCCATGTAAAGTGGAAGGAAGGCACAGGAAGTGATGAAAGGAAGGGTCTTTAAAAGTGGCAAGAACTTCCTGTGGCCAGCTCTTTTACCTTAGAACTTAAGGAGCCCCAGCTTGGGACCTCAGACTGCTTTTCATCTGGGTGAGTGAAAAATGGCTGAGTTCCTTTTCTGACTTTTCTGGAGGTACTGGTCTCCAGAGAGGACCCTCCTCTTGGAGGAGGTTAGAACCCTTGTTTAGTTAAGCTCTGGGCCCCCTTTGCTGGGGCCTCTGAAGCCCTGTCTGGTTCAGACTGGGCCTGAGTAATTTATCTACTCTCTCTCTGATTTCCTTACTTTCACTCTTTTTCCTTTTGTAAATAAACTACCATAAAAAGTCATTCTGACTTGAGATATATTCATTTCAGTGACCACACTCATATATTTAGTCCAACTTTTTCCATTTTAACCCTTACACCTCTAATATCCTTTACCTAAAATAAGAGAACAAATCCTGGAGCAAAGAACCAGGGATGTTTTAACTGGCCATTGGATGAGGAGGGTCCAAGGCTTCTCCCTTTAGAGAACTGGCTCTCTTCTCTTAATGGCACACAGTTTGGAAGAAGTAGATGATATTCCGGTTGGCTAAAGCCTTTGGAATGCAATCCCAGTTTTGGCTCTGTGTTATCTGAAGATGCTCCTCTATACCACATGGTTGACAGAAGGAAATCAGTTATAAAAGGGCTATATATGTGCTTCAAAGTCCTCATGGAGACCACATTAGCCAAGCACTCTGCATATACTCCTAAAGACTGGGCTTATTAGCCACTATTCCATTACTCCCAGAGTATCCTCTTGATTTCATGTTGCCTCAGGGAGAGGGCCAATCCCCATAAACACACACACAGATACATATACATAAACAGTTTTATATATATATATGCAAATATACATACATATACATACCACTTCCCCTGCCTGGGGATTGGGGAGTATGTATGTATGTATGTATAATATAAATATAGTTACATGCATATACCCATATTACATATGCATATTTCTGATTTCTTATCCACTCTGTTATTTGCTTTTGTTTTATGGATGAGTTCATTCTATTCACATTCAGAGTTATGATAACCACCTATGTATTCCCCAACATATTCATATCCTCTCCTAGTTATGCCCTTTTTTTGTTTGCTATCTTTTTAAACCAGTGGTTTGCTTCTGATCAGTCCCCCTAATCCCTACCCTTATTATACTTCCCTTTCTGTCTCCTCCCTTTTTGTTCCCTTCTTATTTTTTGTGTGTGTCTATTAAGTTCCCTTCTCCCTTCTTTCCCTCCTTTTTTTTACTCCCTGCTCCACTACCCCCCCCCCTTAGTTTTTCCCTTCTCACTTTCCCTGTAGGGTAAGATATAATTCTATACCCCAATGGATCTAGATGCTCTTCCCTCTCAGAATTGATTTCATTGAGAGTAAAGTTTAAGTATTTCCTATTAGCACTCTCTTCTTCTCCCTCTTATAATAGTATTCGTCCCCTCCCCTTCCCATTTGTGTGATATCCATTATCTTATTTATCTTATTCCTTCTAGTTTCTCTTGGTGCTATCTTCTATTCCCCTCTCCCTTTTTCTTTTTCTTTTTTGCATATCATCTTAAACCACTTATTACCCCAATCTTTACCAATGAATGATTCTTCTAATTACTATAATAGTGAATATAATTTTTGAGAGTTACAAATAACATCTTCCCATATATTAATATAAACAATTTGATCTTATTGAAGCCCTTAAAGAAGAAAAGTTAAATAAAAAAACATTTCCCCCCTTTCCTCTTTCTTTCTTATTTACCTTTTCATGTTTCTCTTGATTTTTGTGTTTTGATATCAAAATTTCCACTTAGTTCTGGTCTTTTCTTTACAAATATTTGGAAATCTTCTATTTTGTTGAATGCCCATATTTTCCCCTGGAAGTATATAGTCAGTTTTGATGGGTAGGTGATCCTTGGTTGAAGACCCATTTCTCATGCCTTTCTGAATATCATATTCCAAGCCTTGCGATCCTTTAATGTGGAAGCTGCCAGATCTTGTATAATCCTGATTGGTGCTCCTTGATATCTGAATTGTCTTTTTTTGGCTACTTGTAAAATTTTTTCCTTAGCTTGGAATTTTAAATTTGGTAATTACATTCCTGGGGGTTGTCTTTTGAGCATTTAGTGTAGATGGTGTTCTATGAACTTTTTCAATGTCTATTTTGCCCTCTTGTTCAAGAACATCAGGGCAGTTTTCTTGGATAATTTCTTGTAGTATGATTTCAAGATTTCTGTTTATTTCTGGGTTTTCAGGTAGAACAATGATTCTCAAATTGTCTCTTTGTGACCAGTTTCAATGATCTATCATCTTGTCAGTGAGATATTTTGTGTTTTCTTCTATTCTGTCAGTCTTTTGACTTTGCTTTTTTAATTCTTGTTGTTTTGCAAGATCATTGGCTTCCAATTGCCTAATTCTGGTCTTTAAAGACTGGTTTTTCTCCATAATCTTTTGATTTTCTGCTATAATCTTTTGATTTTTCCCTTTCAGTTTGGTCTATGCTGCTTTTCATGGCTTCCATCTGTTTATATAACATATACAAAGGTAAAGTCAAAATGGATACATGGTTTAGAAATAAGGAGTGAAACCATAAACAAATTAGAGTGCATAGAATAATTTACCTGTCAGATCTATGGATAAGGGAAGAATTTATGTCCAAACGAGACAATGAGATCATTACAAGGTGTAAAATAGATAACTTTTACTACATTAAACTTAAAAGGTCTTGCACAAACAAAATCAATGCAATCAGGATTAAAAGGGAAAAACAACAAGCTGGGGGAAATTGTACATCATGAGACTCTGACAAAGGTCTCAATTCTCAAATATATAGAGAACTGAGTCAAATTTATAAGAATACAAGACATTTCCAAACTGACAAGTGACCAAAGAATATGAATAGGTCATTCTCAGATGAAGGGATTAAAACTATATTTAGTCATATGAAAAAAACACTCCAAATCATGATCAATTAGAGAAATGCAAATCAAAACAACTCTGAGGTACCACCTCACACCTAACATTGGCTAATTTGACAAAAAAGGGAAATGATGAATGTTGGAGGGGATGTGGAAAAATTGGGGTACTAATACACTGTTGGTGACCTGTGAGTGAATACAACAATTCTGGAAAGCAATTTGGAACCATGCCCAAAGGGCCATAAAACTGTGCATACCTTCTGACCCATTAATCCCATTAGTAGGTCTGTATCCCCAAGAGATCAAAGAAAGGGGAAAGGGACCTATTTGTACCCAAATATTTATAGCAGTTCTTTTTGTGGTGGCAAAGAACTGGAATTTGAAGGGATATTCATCAGTTGGGGAATGGCTGAACAAGTTGTGGTATATAATTGTAATGGAATACTATTGTGCCATAAGAAATGATAAACCTGATGATCACAAAAAGCCTGGAAACCCTTATATGAAGCGAGCAGAACCAGGAGAATGTTGTATATAGCAACAGCAATAATGTACTATGATCAGCATTGAATGACTTAACTATGATCAGCAATGCAAGGCTATAGGGCCATGGTGGCAAACCTATGGCATGCATGCCAGGGGGGGCACTCAGAGCCCTCTCTGTGGGCACACACACTGTCACCCCAGCACAGAGTTTGCTAGAGTTTGTTACTAGAAAGCCAGAGGGATACAGGGCAGGCTGCTCCCCTCCCCCTCACCTGAGGACATTTCTTATATTACCAGCCCCTCTAAAAGGTTCACCATCATTGCCCTAGGGCAACTCCAAGGGATTCATGATGGAAAAGGCCATCCACTGCTGTAGAAGGAACTGAAGAAGTCTGAATGCAGATTGAAGCATGCTATTCTTTATTTTATTTTCTCCATAATTTTTCTTGAGTGTAAGTGATATGTGTTAAACATGAAAATATGTATCATATAATATGAAGATTCAATTAACTCTCCCCTCCCATTTTTAGATTTAATCACCAAAAGTGTATATACCCCACTCACATGTGCTATAGTGAGTGATGAATCAGAATTGACTGGCTGTCCCCTGGGCAGTCCTAAGCAAAGCCTGAGCTGTAATTGGTACACATAAATGGAAGGAAGTCACAGGAAGTGACGAAGAGAAATGATCTTTAAAAATGCTAAGATCTTCCTATGAGGACTTTCTTGGGTCTTCGACTTGACTTTGGAGGAGCTCAGGCTTGAGATCTCAGACTGCTTCCCTTTGGCCTGACACGTGATGAGTGCAAAGGCTGACTCCTTTCCTGGATTTTCTAAAGGGAGGAGCCTCAGGAGAGGCCTCCCTCTTGAGAGAGGCTCCCTGCATCCCCTGGCTAAGGACTAATTAGCCCTGCCTGGGTTGAGCCAGGGGTCAGAGCAAATTACTTTGTGCTTAGCCTAGATATCTTTCCCTAACCTCTCCCTGATTTTTCTTACTTTCACTCTTTCTATATTTTATAAATAAATTGTGAAAATAAATCTCTTTGGAATTAATTACATTTCTGTTGACCCTATTCTTAAACAATCCAGTCCAACCTTTATAAAACCCCTCACATTTCTGCCCCCTTACAATAATTCGGCATGTACAACCCTTATCATATTACCTGCCATCTTGGTGAAGGGGAAATGATGGGAGGGAGGGAGAGAATATGGGTGCAAAATATTAGAAAATTATTATAGAGAATTGTACTAACATGTAATCTTGAAAAAATAGTTTAAAACACATGCGCATTCCATCTACGTATACATGTACAAGTATACATCGACTTTATATATGTAGCTATTATACATGCATGCACATATGTGTGTATATATGTATGTATGTATGCACACGCACACACACACACCTAAATCCCTAGGCAAGTAGAGTGGATCCTGAATGACAGCCCTCCAATGCTTTACTCCTTGTATGTGAAGAGAGATGGAACTTCTGATTCATGGAGAGACCTTTGAGTTCTTTTTTTTTTTTAATTTTATAATATTTTATTTGATCATTTCCAAGCATTATTCGTTAAAGACATAGATCATTTTCTTTTCCTCCCCATAGCTGACTCGTGATTCCACTGAGTTTCACATGTGTTCTTGATTTGAACCCATTTCCATGTTGTTAGTATTCTCATTAGAGTGTTCGTTTAGAGTCTCTCCTCTGTCATATCCCCTCAACCCTTGTAGTTAAGCAGTTGCTTTTCCTTGGTGTTTTTACTCCCACAGTTTGTCCTCTGCTTGTGGATAGTGTTTTTTAGATACCTGCAGATTGTTCAGGGACATTACATTGCCACTAATGGAGAAGTCCATCACCTTCGATTGTACCACAGTGTGTCAGTCTGTGTGTATAATGTTCTCCTGAGACCTTTGAGTTCTACAAGCTGAGGACAGATGAAGAAAGACTTCAGAGGAAAAGTGAGAAAAGTTGAATGTAAGAGTGTTGGAGTGACCAGTGAGGAGGACTTTTTTTTTTTTAAACCCTCACCTTCCGCCTTGGAATCAATACTGTGTATTGGCTCCAAGGCAGAAGAATGGTAAGGGTTAGGCAATGGGGGTCAAATGACTTGCCCAGGGTCACACAGCTGGGAAGTGTCGGAGGCCAGATTTGAACCCAGGACCTCCCCTCTCTGGGCCTGGCTCTCAAAGCACTGAGCTACCCAGCTGCCCCCTAGTGAGGAGGACTTTTGAATGGCTCAAGGGAACGCAGATCTCCAAAGAGCCAGAGAAGGCAGCCCCAGCCCCAAATGCCCTTGATTACAACCTGGACACGTCTCTTAAATGCTTGTATTCCTAGACACGTCTCAGAGTGGACTTTCCTGGCTAGATTGTTCTCTCTCTGGTCGAGTTGGGATTTTATCTGGTTCCCAAGTGGAAGAGCTTATCACTCTCACATACTCTAGCAGCTACTCTAATCTTGTGACGTTCCTGGTTTCTGTTTAAAGTGTGCTTAGAGAGAGATGCTTGCTCATGTCTGAAATTATTCATGTACACTCAGCATTTGGATGGAGGAAGCTAAATGAAAGTAAGCTGCCTGGTATCCTCCCCTTCGGAGACACCAGGAAAGTGTGAGTTTGTTTTTCTGAACCCCCAAGAGTGCAGATACCCCTAGACAACAAAAACGTACAATGTGACAGATAGGTGTAATTCTTGTTTTTAAGTTTATTGATGTGCTTAGCTTTTTTTTTTTTTAAATTAAACCCCTTACCTTCTGTCTTGGAATCAAAACTGTGTATTGGTTCCAAGCCAGAAGAGCAGTATGGGCTAGGCAATGAGGGTCAAGTGACTTGCCCAGGGTCACACAGCTCGGAAGTGTCTGAGTCCAGATTTGAACCCAGGACCTCTCATCTCTAAGCCTGGCTCTCCATCCATTGAGCCACCCAGCCACCCTTGTGCTTAGCATTTATATTACAAACCCAGATTACTGGGGGGAAAGTTTAATAAAAAAAGATATTGATTTCATCTGAAAGTACATGCAACATTTCCCTCCTTCAATAAATAGTAACTTAAATCTATTCTCCTTCCCTCTTACCTTGACCTGCTGGGGGGAAGGGAGAGCCATTTCTGGTAGCAAATATGAAGTCAAATCAAAGAAATCCCTTCAGTGGCTATGTGTAAAAAGAGAGATTTCGCGGGGTACCCTGAGCTCATCGCACGGTTTACCTTCAGTCCTCTGGACTTTGTGAATCGGTTGTGTAGCCCGAGAAGGCTGCTGGGAAGGGGAGTGGGCCAGGATGGGCTGTTGGAGGGGAGCTGGCGCTGGCAGCTGGCAGGGTGGGTGCAGGGGAAGCCCCACTTCTAGGCATTCCAGAGAACGATGACTGTGATGAGGGAGGAGCTCATGAACAGCAGATAAAGCCAACATAGAAATGTGTCCAGAGCAAGGCTGAACTTCACCCACGAGCCGGCGACCTGAGGCTCCTGGATCCGCTGGTCAGACTGTGGGTCTCCCTTTGGCTCTGTCTTGCCTGGGCTCGGCTCCCATCCCGCCATTGGCTCTGGGTCCTTTAGGTCTGCAGCAAGGAGAGGGGCACAGACAAAGGTGAACAAGGACAGCAGCGCCGGGAACAGTCCGGTGACGGGTTGTAGAATTTTGGGGCGAGGGGATAGTCCATGAGGCCACTTACGGGGCAGACGGATGGGCTTGGGTCCGTGACCCTCGCTCTCTTCCTGGGGCCTCTGGTTGCAGCATTCTGTCACTCTGCTAGATCTCAACACAAAGGAACGGAGCCAGTGGGGCATGGGACGGGGTTGGGTAGAGACCACGTGCAAGAGAGAGGTGATGAGGATGGACTCCAGCAGGCTGACCACCATCAGCGTCAGACACAGAGCAAAGTATACACCTGAGGATCATATGGGGCTGCCGTAAGGCAGTTTCTCCATTGTCACCTTTCCCCAGTCCCGCCCTGGCCGGAAGTGCTTTCTCCCCAACATCCCTTCTCCCCTCGAGCTAGTGCAAGCAAACAGTCCCCCTTCTCTTGCCCCTGAGCAGCGGAAGGAATCATACTTATCAGTGGGACGCCACTGGCTGGCAGTAAATCGTTCATCATGAGCAGGAAGACGGTGTATCCCAGGAGCAGGGTCATCTTGAAAGGGGCTCGGTGGCCACTCTCCGCTGGCAGAAGGAAGCTCAGGGCATCGATTGCAATCAGAAATCCACTGGGCAAAAGCAGGTTTATCACATACAGGCCAGGTCGACGCCTGATGGCCACCTGGAGGTGAAGGAGGAGGAGGAGGAGGAGGAGGAAGGAAAAGTGATGAAGAAGTTGCACTTGATAGGGAGAACAGGATTTCTTACAGATAAAGCTGCCCCTTTTCCCAGAGCCCAGTGCGAGCATTGCTCCATGCTGAAAGTGTACACCCGAAGCTCCCCAAAGTCAAGGGCCATGTGTCAGGTCTCAGGAAAGGGTTACAATTTAGGAACCCAGGACAGAACAATGGAAAGATCTTTGATCAGAGAAGCTTTCCAGGCAGAAGGAGTTGAAAAGATTTCTGGTTAAGATGGCAACCTGAATAGTCGTAGAGGAGACCAGTTCTGTGCTACAAACCCTACCTAGCTAATGTCTGAAAAGGAGCCTAAATAGACTGGTGACAAAGAAAATGGAAGAGAAAAAGAAGTTGATTCTCCCATCCAGTCCAGAATCGGGCAAAAAGATGGCCAGCAGCTGGTAAAGGCTGGTAGTGAACTCTGGAGAATGGGTCCAAATCTGGGAGAGGCACTGTGCAAGGGAAGCCAGCAAGAACTCCCTGCACATAGATCCGAAACAAGTCACTGCTCTCAACAGAGGGTCTGCAAGCCGATGTGAACTCCAATAATTAGGTGGCCTGAGACCAGATACCAACCCTGATCTGTGAAAACAGGAGCAGGGACCAGAGCCAGCCCCCATAGATTATTAGACATGGAAGCAGAGTCCAACCATGTAGTCCTTGAGTACTGGGAGCCATAGCAGGAGACTAGACTAATTGGATTCCTTGGCATAAGCACAAGGTGGGAGAGGGGGTGCTATGCAAGAGGATTGAGACCAGATGATCAAATCAGATCCCGAATGGTGATCAGGAAAGGAGGAGAGAGAGAGACTGTTGGAAGCCAAAACCTACAGTGGCTGCCCAGGGACTATGACAGAAGACAGGAGCTAAGGCAGAAGGTAAGAGCTAGTACCAGCCTCCTCTTCCAGATCATCAGTGATGTCTAGATGAGAGATGGGATGAGACCAAACAAGGTCTATCCAAACCATACCAAGAAAACTAATTTGTTTACAGAATCCCAATTTAAGAACTGAAGCTGGACATAGAAGTAAACAAAAGAAAACACTAAACAAGTTGATGAAATACTGTGGGTTAAGAGAAGCCCAAGAGGTTGGTTGTTGTCCTCCATACCCAGAGAGGACCAAAATGCCATCTGTATGTTGGGGACAATGTAGAGTGTGCCTAGCTGTGACTGATCAGACCAGTCAAGCTTGGAAGGTTCTACCGCAGGTGAGACACAAATAACTGGTGTGAACATTTGGGATGGAGATGTCTTTAAACTTGAGCACCTCATGTTTCTTTACAACTCTGCTTTGTCCACAGAACATAGCACGTTTTTTGATGTGGGCATGCCTTGCTGGACAATCCTTTGCCAATGTCTCCCATGTCTCATAATCAATGCCAGAGAACTTCAGAGATCTTGGGAGCGTTCTTATATTGTTTCTCTGTGAGTACTTGCTTTCTGTGAATTCTCCATAAAATGGTCTTTTAGGCAAATGGACATTTGGTCCATCAGAGTTGAAGTAAGCCCAGAAGAAAGGATTAACCCACAACTGTAAACTGAGCCTCAGAGAAAAAAAATGACTTGGCTATGAGGGACTATATAGAATTCTTTGACTACAAAAGTGACTGGAAGAAATGAAGTAAGAGATACAAAATAAAATTTTAAAGGAAAAAAGATTAAGAACAAAAAATAAAAGGAGAATAAATAGGTTAAAACAGAAGGTTTCAGAAAACTTTATACAAATAAGGAGCTCTGTTTAAAATGGAATGAAGCAAAGAGAAACTCAGTGTTTCCATGAGATAAGACAACATCAATAATTTAAAAAGAAGAAAATATAAGGTCTCTTCTATTAAAAAAAAAAACTGACCAGAAAACAGGTCAAAGAGGGATAGTTTAAGAATCACAAAGCTCTGAAAACCACAACCAAATAGAACCAAAGATGTCTTAAATTATAGATTCCAAAAGTCAAAACAATTTTGGTTTGATAAAAATTTCAGATAAAGGTGGAATTTGAGCAAATATTTATGATGGGGGAGTATTATAAAATGGGGACCTGTGGGCTCACATGAAACATGATCTGGTCATAAAGGCTGGACCCCACTGCCAACTTTGGGGTTGCTTTGTTGATGGCCAGGAGTTCCCACTCCCCTTGGGTCTTGATAAGATTGCGTGATGTGTCTACAATCTCCCACAGTTCCTTTTCCATGCCCAACAACATGTCGTCCACTGTGAGGGAGAAACAGTCAATCCATCAATGAGAATTGAAATATCTACTATGTGCCAGACTTGGTGCTATATGTAGGGGATACAAAGACAAAATAACACAATTTCTGATCCTAAGGAGATTACATTCTAATAGGGAAAGCATTAATAAGTACAGAATATATGCATAAGGAATAAATCAGATCCTGAGATACACCCATTTGAGTTTTGAACATTTGATTTTATAATAAGTGTTATCAGGGGGCAGCTGGGTGGCTCAGTGGATTGAGAGCCAGGTCTAGAGATGGGAGGTCCTAGGTTCAAATTTGCCCTCTGATATTTCTTAGCTGTGTGACCCTGGGCAATACTGTAGTAAGGTTGGTTTTTTTTTTAAAGGTGTTATCAGGTGTCTTTACTAAGGTGTATATGACATTTCTTTGCATTTATGAGGATGATTTTGAGTCTTCCATGCTTTTCAAACAACTGAGAAAAGAACTGAAAGTTTCTACAAAATCACATGCAGTTGTATGGTTGACATATGGTGTATTAATTCCTGAGACAAACAGAGACTGCCTACTTGAAGTAGTGATAATCTCAGTATCATGCACAACAGTGGTTCTCCTTTAGGTCTCCTTTCCACCAGATACCAAGTTGTTTGGTGAATGTGATATCATCTGATTTATTTCCAATGTGAATATTGGATTTAGTTATCTCCTGATTGTAACAATGAAGATACTTAGCTCTTCCTTTATTGTGAAGATTAAATTATAACCTGATTGTAACAATGAAGGAATTTAGCTCTTCCTTTATTGGGAAGATTGAGTTGTAATCCACAATCTATTTTTAGATTTTAATCCCAAAAGGTGGTAACTCAGTATTTAAAGTAGATCTACCCATTTTAACTACAAAAAGGTGTTAACTAACTACTAAAGGTGAAGTAACCAAAAAAGGTGTTAACCAAAAAAGGTGTAAATACCCATTTCATACATTGAATGGGAGGTCTGTGACCCACGTGTGAAAGGGTGGGCAGTCCTGGAGAGGAGCGTCTGCTATGATTGGTAGATGTGAAATTTAGGGGAGGTGAACAAGAGAAAAAAGGTCTTTAAATAGAGGAAATAAAGACTGAAAAGAACAGTCAGTCACCCGGGCTTGGAGTGAAAGATTAGTCATTCTGAAGGGAGCTGAAGGGAAGACAGACACTTGGACTTGACTGTGAACTGGACCCCTAGAGGAGCTCGTGCAGGAGACCTCAGACTGCTTTCCTTTTAGACTTGCTGTTGGTGAGTGAAAGGTTGACTTAGTGACCCTGCCTTTCTGGAGGTGTAAACCTCCCAGAAAGGCCCATCATCTTGAGACTCTTTTCCCTGATTAGAACCTTCAAATTTCTACCTGGCTCAGAGGAAGCCTGAGTTTTCTCTCTCTCTCATTCCTTAATCTTCTCTCTATTGTAAACAAACTACCATAAATTTACATTTTACTTTAATAATTCATTTTGGGATTTTGAAATTAAATCCCTGGTGACCATCAATTAGATATTCAAGTCCAACTACAATATAAATTTAACATCAATGAGTTATTTAGTCCGTATTCTTCTGCTTTTCTGCATCATAGGATCAATTACAGACATTAAAGAAATTCTGTTCATTTGAATGGATTCAGTGTTTTAGTATAAACAAATATTAAATTAAGAGTTTGGGAACAAATAAAAATTTATCCCATTGTAATAAAGAGGAATTATGTTTTTTTACTTAATTGATCCATAAAAGGCTTTTCCAGAATGAATTACCCTCATCAGGCTGCAAGGCCAGAAAAGTAGTTGGAGGGAAAGAGAATTAGCATCTGGCAAAGTCAAGAAAACTTTCACATACAAAACAGAGCTTGAGTTGTCTTAACAGAAACTAGGATTCCAAGAGGTTACAGCAGAGAAGTAGAGAAGTTATAGTAGAGAAGGAGAGCATTGCAAGCCTAGAGCATAGACTTCGAAAAAACTGTGATGGGTAATGGAGTGTCTTATATGTGGAATATCAAGGACACCATGTCTGGACTAAAGAGTGTGTGGAGGGGTGTGAACTATGTGTAAAGGTAGGAAGTAGAGTTTTAAGGGCCAAACAGAGGAGTTACTACGTGATCCTAGAGCTGAGGATCTCTCTATACCTAGAAGGCCTTAAGAGGATCATAGCGAAGTAACAGTGTAGTATAAGGATAATTTTATAGTTGTGACTTAATATCTAAATTAATTATTGGTAGCCATTGGATATCCCAGATAATAAAATATCCAAGTTAGCTGGAAATTATGGTGATTTTAATTTATATAGAGAGAAGGAATTAAGGAGAAGAGAGATAGAGAGGAAACAGTTAATTTAAACTGCTCCGGCTCAGGCTGAGCCAGGAGGGAGTTAAAGGCCTTGGCCAAAGGGGCCTCTCCTGAGAGACAAGGGAAAGGAAAGTCAGTCTTATCACTCACCATGAGACCATCTCAAGGAAGCTGTCTGAGGGAGCTCCTCCAGGCTGAGTTCCAAGATGGAACTGGCACCCAGGCAGCTCACAGGAAGTGATCAGAGCCACCTCTCTGGGGAAAAGAGAGCGAAGCGAGGAAGTGACACACTCACCGAACCGGACAAATAGCTTGTAGCCACGCTAAGATGCTGGAAGATTCAGCATGCTGCTCTCAGCTAACTCTCTATTGCCAATAAGGATTTTGCCAATAAGGAATTCCCGGAGACAGCAAGGGAACCAAATATATAGACCTTTCACCCTTGTGTCTCCTCCTCTAAATGCCCATTCCTAGTTCTCATCTTCTTTTGATTAGATTATATCTTTAGAGTTACTTAACACTCCTTTGTTAAGTTCACCTTTTGTTAGTTACTTGACCTTTTTGTGATTAATTTAACCTTTATAGTTACTTAACACCTTTTTGTATTAAGATCTAAAAAAAGACTTAGCTTAAAGTTTTAGCTTCACTATAAGGTGAGAACTAAGTACCTGTAATCAGGAGATTACAACTTTATCTTCCCCTAAAGTATGTCTAAATAGTGTAATAAAATAAGTAAACTGAAAGAAACTGTTACTTGTTGAAATAGAGAATGGTAAACTGAAGGGGAACTGTTTCTTCAGCAATGATTGTTGTTCTCTGGCTGGCTGTGACTAGAGAAGCTGCTACAGGAACCTAAACCTGCTTATTTGTAATGGATGTGGAACAGAGAGAAATGCTCAGGGATGCTGGTACACAGGGGACTACTTATAAGGGACTGCCCTGGGGTTTACTCTGGGGTTTGCCTATTGATCCCTACTGATTGCTGATGGATCAATCTATTTCCTAACCCCCTTCCTCCCTCACTCCCTCCCTTAACCAACCTCTCCCTTTTGCCTCCCTCGCCTCCCAAATCTTCTTGAAGCCTTTGCTTTTTCTCTCCCTCCTGAGTGAACTATAAAGATACTCCAAGTGCTTTCTCAGTCAGGGGCTTTATTGGGATGGGAAACTGAGGTAAGAGGGATGAAGATTTCCCTAGACTACAGGGATAATTTTAGAAAGGTTTGAGGAAGTATTCCAGTCACAAACTATGACTCTGAGACAGTTAGGGAGATGGAGGACAACAGCAGTTTAAAATCTTCTTTCTTTTTCTTCACAAATCAGCCAGATCTCTCAGCTTAACCCCAGAAAGAAACAAAGTTCAAAGTCTCTCTTTTTTGGCTGGTCAGTTCAACTCTCTTATAGACCACCAACTCAAAAGCTTCTCCCCTGGTCAGCTTCCTTTGCTCAGAGCCAGATAAACCCCCAAAACCAAGCCAGCCTCACAAAAGGTCTTTCAGCCAGCCTCAAACTTCCAGGGAGCGAGAAAGTGACCTCCAGTCAGAGACACAGAAACCAAAAGCCAAATTTCTCTTCTCATTGTGGCCAGCAAAAGCCCCCAACTGCCCTCCCTGGGAACATTCCATTGGAATCTTCTCTTGACTGACATCTAGAGCTAGATCTCCAGCCCTGCATCTTGGCAAAACCTCTCTCTCTCATGTCTCTATCACAGTAGCGTGGAGTAATTTAAAGTTCCCAAGACATTCCTGATTTTGTTAAACTAAGTATCTTCATTGTTACAATGAAGGAAATAGCTAAATTGAAGTTTCACAATCCCCCCTGATGATCATTGGGAGTCTAATCTCCCCATTGATCATTTAACATAATCATCTTGTAGTCCTAGAGCACGTCTAACTACAGATGTATACAATATTCAGTTTCTAAGAGGAAATAACAATAGTTAGATAAAGAGGGAAATAGAAGACAGACAGCAAAACCAATGTTTGCTGAGCGCAGGGGGATATGTATAAATGGAGATTTTGAACCCTAGACTTCAATCCCCAGAAGTCCTTGATATTTCCCAGAATTCCCTATAATCTCACCTGAGTCTCCATGTAGGTTAGATCACAATTGGTATTTAACTGGCAGTAATGCCTACCACGCTCTCTTCTCTGCCATTGCAATGATGTAGCAAGTGCAGTGGTAAGCTAAGCGAGGGGATTATGAATGGGCTAATCAGTCATGGGCACGTGGTTTTTATTTTGTATCCTTGATTTCTAATAATTCTTAATAAACCACATAAAATATGATATTTTATTACTAATATTTTTATTATTAATGTTTAATAATATTATTATTTTATTAGAGATATAATTTAATTTTTAAAGTAGACCTGAACTTTAGGAAAACCCTTTTGGCAGCTGAGTAGAGGATGAATTGGAGTGGAGAAGGGCTTGAGACAGGGAGACCAAATTATCCATTGCAACAGTGGGGACAAACACAAGAGACTTCTTTGTGGTTCAAGGGATACTTTCTTTTCTCTCCTGTCCTAATAAATTTGGCATAACCCTTCATGCCTCTGCTGTCCATCTGAACCATCTCCTAACCCCAGACCAACCCTTTCCTTGGACTTTATCATAGCTTCCTCAACTTCCTTTGAGGATCACCATTAATTTCTCTTTTCCTCTCTCCCTCCCTCCCTTCCTCTCCCCTCTGTCTTTTCTGTCTGTCTCTCCCTTTCTTCCTCTCCCTCTTTCTCTCCCATCCTCTCTCTCTCTTTCTCCTTCCCTCCTTGCCCCTTCTCTCCCTCTCTCAGTCTTCCCCTGCCCCTCCTTCCCTCCCTCTTTCTTTCTGTCTGTCAGTCAGTCAGACACACACACACACACACACACACACCTCCTACTCACCTGTGTAGAGAAAGGAGCTAAAGGTCAGAGTGCAATTCTGCCTGTCAAACGGGAAGCGGAAGATGTCCAGGTTACAGATGGTGGTCACCTTCATTGGCTTTTTATACTGGATGCGACCTTCATTGCTCACATATGCAGAGAGACCTGTTGGAGTCTGATCCACTTCTATGCTGCATATAAGAGGTTGCAGGAGGTAGGAGCTATGGATTCTCCCTTCCTTTTACCTCTTGCTTCCCTCTTACCCCAGGTCATCCCAGTGCTAGCCCCCCCCCCCCACTTCCTTTTCATGCTCTGCTCTCATGGCTTCCCCTCCACCAGGGTCTCTGTGGAAGCTGTTCAGTCATGCCTCTAGCCACAGTATTTCTCTTTTTTCTCCTCCTCATCCCACAGGATGCCCTGCTGAAATGCCTTGCCCTCCTTTCTTGGGAATGGGCTGGGCTTCCTCCTAGCTTTCCCTGGGTCCAATACGCACGACTCGATGATGAAGATATCTGGGAGCCACAGGTTTTGAGTTGTCATAGAGATTCTCTGAATGCCCCCACACTCTTCGGGATTCCAGCTGATGAAGAAGTTGTCCCAGACCTAGAATTCAGGGACCCAGGACTGCAGTGAGCTTGGAGCCAGTCTGATTATGTCTCTCCTCCAATTTTTTATTCTCTTTTAAACTGATTTCTCCATCCTCTCATATATATTCTTAAAAAAAAACCCTTACCTTCTGTCTTAGAGTCAATATTGGGTACTGGTTCTAAGGCAGAAGAGTGGTAAGGGACAGGGAGTAGTGACTTGCCCAGGGTCACACAGCTAGGAAGTGTCTGAGTCCAGATTCGAACCCAAGACCTCCCATCTCTAGGTCTGGCTCTCAATCCACTGAGCCACCCAGATGCCTCCTCTCATATACTTTCTTAAAAACAACAACAGCAGCAGCAGGAGCAACAGCAGCAACAACAACAACCACAACCACTCCATACCTTCTGTTGGACTCTAAGACAGAAGAGTGGTAAGGACTAGGCAACTGGAGTTAAATGGCTTGCCCAGGGTCACGAAGCTGGGAAGTGTCTGAGGCCAAATTTGAACCCAGGACCTCTAATTTCTAGGCCTGACTCTGTATTCACTGAACCGCCTTGCTGTCCCTCGCATACTTTCTTGATGAGTAAGGCCATCTTCCATTTTCTGTCTAACAAGATTTCATTTGTCATTCCTTGTCCCTTTATTGGCCTCCTCTCTTGGGAGATCTTGAGTATGGGCTTGGATGTTTCAGAGCAGAGCATCTGTAGTTACTTCTTGACTTTCTACCCAGAATCCCCTTCTCTGTGAGGACCTTTGGGGTCCCACCTCTGCCTTCTCAGCTGACTGACTGCCCAAGAGCCTACATGCCCACAAACATGGACCAGCCTCAGTGGCCTTGTCTAGTTCCTGTCAACTTCACAAACTATCATTTGAGAAGCAGGGACAGAAGAAATGGAATATCTACGGAAAGGCAGAAGGGCGTTGAGTTGACCATACCATGTCCAGCCAAAGGAATGATGTCAGGAGTTGGAGCTGCTCATCCTGTTAAGAGACAATCCCATTCTAGGCATATGGCTTGGTAACACGCCTGCCCACCCCCTTCTTATTCTCTGGGTTATCCATCATGGTACCTCCAAAGAAATACTTGTGGCTAGAACAGATGAGGGACCGCTAGATGGCACCAAAAACTTCCAGTTGGCAGGAGGTGAGGCTAGACTGGCACTGTGATCTTTGACAATGTGCTTACTTTTTGGTAGAGCCTTCAAGGCCTCACTCAGGATGGCCTAGAAAGCTAGCCCTCTGGAATGCGGCTTTCCTGGATTATCTCTTCCCTCCAAATCACCCCAACTCAGTCCTTTGAAGGCACCAGGAATACTGAGAATATTACGATGCCCTTGTTGATATTAGGGTCTTTATGGTGGTTCAGGGGGGGTAATGAGGAGGCAAGGGCTTCGAGGGGTTATGGGGCCCAAGGAAGCGCTGCAGGGCTAACCACTCACCACATCCAAGATGGCGGACAAGGTGAAGGAGATGTTGACCTGGGTTGGGACACTGTAGTTGAGAACTGGGCGAAAATCCTTTCTGACCATCACAGAGGCAAAGACAGCAGGATCCACACCTCGGTGGTCAAATCCTGAGCAACTGACGGTGAAGTCATCCCCCCTGCCTGGTCAAGATGAGGGAACAATAGGGATTTCCTATTCTGTATATGATAAAAGTGCTATTCAACAGGTCCTTGTCGAGGGCACCCATGGAATACTGGGACAACATAAGACTTAAATTAATATCCAATAACTTCAAGTATTTTATTTTATTATTATTATTTTACTTTCTTTTTAAACCCTTGCCTTCCATCTTAGAATTAATACTGTATATTGGTTCCAAGGCAGAAGAGTGGTGAGGGCTAGGCAATGGGAGTCAAGTGACTTGCCCAGGGTCACACAGCTGGGATGTGTCTGAGGCCATATTTGAACCCAGGACTTTCCATCTCTAGGCCTTGCTCTCAATCCACTGAACTACCCAGATGCCCTGCAGTATTACATTTTATGACATTTACTAGTAATCCTTTGAAGTAGAAGAAATAACAGAACATGTGGGCAAAATTCTCCTGCCTGGATCTCCCCCAACTTCCACAAACCCTTTGTGGGAGCAGAGAGCCTGAGGGCAGAGCCATATGAAAATATATCCTCCGTACGTACATATGCACAAAATGGGATGCTGGGAAAGAGAGTCCTATGGAGCAAATTCTAATAACACAGCAAGAATGTGAGTCCTTGTTCCTATTCTCTAAATCCAAATGTCCAGAGTCAATGTCCTCGGCCTTTCCTTCCTGGGGCAGGAAATAAGGAATGGGATTGGTAGGGAAATGACTGATGTGGTGAGCTGACTCAATTCCCCTGGGTCCCCCACCCATGCAAAACGTGCCCAAATCTGCATGCAAACTCAGCCCTGTTATTGGTTTCTGGCCCAAGAACCCCCCTAGGAATATGCCAGCTACTTCTCTAGCCCTGCTCTTGCACATAGCCCGCCACTCTTGCACTCCTTAGTTCAGCTCCCGGAGCCTTCTTGTTTGGAGTCCAGGATGGCACCTCCATTCCTTCCCTTTGGCATTTTCCATCTTTAACAACAGATTGATAAAAGAGGGAGTGTGGAGAGGGAGAGCAAACAGGAGCTGCTCATGCCTGGGGAGTATTGCTGCCTGATTCCTTCCCGGTTATGGGTCCTCCCAGCATTCAGCGAGTGGCCACTATTTGTCCAACCAGGCTATGTTGGTTCTTGGCTTGGATACAGAGCAGTCGTCCGTCTACGGGGTCCACTCACTCCCCCAGCTCACCTCTGGTCCAGCCTTTTTTCCTTCCGCCATTTTGCCAGGGCCACGTAGCAATACAACAGAAGTCATGTAGGCATCTAGCATTTGCCTTGCATCTCTATGACTTGGCAAAGGGTTGACAGCTAATAAGTGTTTATTCAAATCAAGCTTACTTCTGTCATTCAAGGCATTTGCCATTCTGGTGTCTTCCCTGAGCTTAAGATCAGAAGATCATAGATTTAGAGCTGGGAAAGACTCTCAAGGTAACCCAGCTCAACCCCCTTATTTTACAGATGAGGAAAGTAGGACCCAGAGAGGGGAAATAATTGGCCCTGCATTAGGCAGATGACAGGTGGAAAGGCTGGGATTTGGACCTTGGGATTCTGATTTCAGGCAATTTGGTTCAGTTGAAAGAGTTCTAGGAGTCAATAACTTGAGTTCAAGTCCTAGTACCCCCTATTTAATATCTGTGTAACTTTGGGCCGGGCATTTTACCTCCTCCATGACTCAGTTTCCCCCTCTGTAATGTTTGGGCTAGAGGACCTCTCAGGCCCATACTCCTATGATCGAATGACTTTGGGACATAGGAGAATGCTGAAGTCATTGGGCATCTGACTACTGTGGGCATAGAGGCATAGGCTATTTTCCCTCAGTGAATCCATAAACATTTACATTGCATTGCATACAGTCATTCCATTTGCAGTGCATTCATTGTATATAGTAACTACTTCAAACATTTTTTTAAACCCTGACCTTCCATCTTGGAATCAATACTGTGTATTGGTTCCAAGGCAGAAGAGTGGTAACAGGTAGGCAATGGGGGTTAAGTGACTTGCCCAGGGTCACACAGCTAGAAAATGCCTTTTTCTTAAACCCTTACCTTCCATCTTGGAGTCAATACTGTGTATTGGTTCCAAGGCAGAAGAGTGGTAACAGGTAGGCAATGGGGGTTAAGTGACTTGCCCAGGGTCACACAGCTAGAAAATGCCTTTTTCTTAAACCCTTACCTTCCATCTTGGAGTCAATACTATGTATTGGTTCCAAGGCAGAAGAGTGGTAACAGGTAGGCAATGGGGGTTAAGTGACTTGCCCAGGGTCACAAAGCTAAGAAGGGTCTGAATCTAGATTTGAACCCAGAACTTCCCATCTCTGTGCCTGGCCAGGCACCCAGCTGCCCCTTCTACCCATATTCTAATTGGGAAGACAAGTGCATCTGGAAGGATATGGAGAGACTCCTGAAGAGGCTGCTTACTTACTGGACAGGAATTATTAAGAACTGAAGTTAGCAGGTGGATACCATAAGGTTTTTCACCTTTCTCAGAAAGCAAGTTGAAGGAACAGCTAGGTAGGACAGTGGATAGGACATCAGGCCTAGAGGTAAGGAGATCTGGGTTCAAATTTGACCTCAGATACTTTCTAGCTGTGTGACCCTAGACAAGTCATTTAACCTAGTTGCCTAGCCCTTGCTGCTCTTCTGCCTTGGAACTGATACAAAGACAGAAGATAAAGGTTTTTTAAAAAGGAAAAGAAAGGGGGCAGCTGGGTAGCTCAGTGGATGGAGAGCCAGGCCTAGAGATGGGAGGTTTTGGGTTCAAATGTGGCCTCAGACACTTCCCAGCTGTGTGACCCTGGGCAAGTCACTTAACCCCCATTGTCTACCCATTACCACTCTTCTGCCTTGGAACCAATACACAGTATTGACTCCAAGATGGAAGGTAAGGGGTTAAAAAAAAAAGGAAAAGAAAGTTGACAAAGGCATTATGGAAACTTCATTACAGAAAAATCAAAGTGCTCCAAGTTGTGGCCATATTAAACAGCCTCCAGGAGCTGGAGACTGAGAGAAGGTCCGTGCTTTCCTCAGAAGGCATCCCTCTTTCTCCTTAACTTTTGCCACTCCCCATCTTACCTGGCTGTAGAAAACCGAGAAAGAGACAGACAAGAAATCGCAGGGGCCACTGGCACATTCTGTCCTTCTTCTGCCAGCCTCCCTGGTGAGCTGAAAGGAAGCTCCCTTGAGCATGGGCGGCTGAAGGAGCCCAGGCCACACCTAACATCTCAGCTTTGAATATCTGCTGTCAGGTGACCGGGCAGTTCTCATTTCCTGACAAGTCTTGGTGCCCAGAAAGAGCCTAGAGGATGCTGAGTTGGCATCCACAAAGAGAGCCACCTCATTGGCAGAGGGGCACTCAGAGCGGTGATCCGGGTCTCAGCTCACAATGCAGAACTGCTCTTCAGGTAGGAGACAGACACTAGCTGAGGAGGGATGGGGCAGTGATCCCCAACTGGACCGGCTCCAAGTCTGGGTGGGAGACTTGGAATCTCAGAGTCTTAGCTGTTCAAAGGTCTTCCCTTCCAACTTGCTCGCCAATGCAGTGAGACTTTCCATTGGATTTCTCATGGGCGGCCATTGATCCTGGGCTTGAAAATGGCCATTTTTCAAAATGGAGACCCTAAAAAATGGCACCTAGTGGTGGGTGTGTAGGACGGACAGATAGACAGATGGATAGATGGACAGACAGAGACAGAGAGAGACTAACAGAGATGCAGAGGGTCAGCCCAAGCTGCTGTACAGAAGAGGAAGAGAACTAACGAGAAATGGAGCCACCAACCAGGACCAGAGGCTCGAAGGCTCACTCTAATGCCAATAGTTCTGGTCCCTCGTAGCTGGAGCATAAAGCTCCTCTGGGACTTTCTGGCATGTTCGGCATGCTTTGGGCTCCAATGAGCTTCCTGGGAGAATTGTCGGGCATTTTTCTGAAGGTGTGAGTTTTGTGTATAAGCTCGTTCAATGGCCCGAGCAGGGTTGCCCTGCTTTGGCCTTGGGGGAGGAAAGAGTGGATGTCTTAGCGACAACTCCTTCTCCATCCCTTCATGAAGATGCAGTCAGGTAAAGGTATAGTATTGAGGTTCCCGTGCAACCCCGTTTTACTGCTCGTGGAATATTGGACTGCTAGGAAGATGGAGTCACACATTTACTGTTCCCAAGGAAACCCACAAGTAGGAAGTGCCAGAGCCACCATTTTAATCTAGGTCCTTCCAGGTTTTTGGTATGCCTCTAGGTATCATGCCTGCTAAATGGTCTTATGGGGTATAATCTCTGGGAAACAAAGGTCAGTCATCAACCCAACTATTGTCCTGCCTGGTTGCTTCTAGAGACAACCCCCACCATGAATGCACTTAAGGAATTCAATGAGAAAGAACAGGGAACCTGGCTGTAAGATGCCACAGATCAGGACAGGAATGATTTTCTCCTCCTCATCTTCATCAGATGCACTTGTCTGGGTTTTGTGTTCTATATCAGTGATGGCAAACCTTTTAGAGACCGAGTGTCCAAACTGCAACCCTCACATCATATGTGAGCCACCCCCTTACCCCAGACAGGGGAGAGAGGAAGCTCCCCCATTGGGCTGCTGAGCAGAGGAGCAGGTGATGTGAGAAATGTCCTCAGGCATGGTGGAAAGGGAGAGGGGAGCAGCCCCTTCCAGCATGCATGCCATAGGTTCGCCAACATGATTCTATCTCCTCCCACCCAAGAGAAAGGAGTCACCTAGATATAAAGGCTTGAATGCAGTTATGATTCCAAGATGGTACTTGTATGTTCTGAACTGAGATCTTATGAGAGGATTCAGAACATGAGAGATTGGTGTGGATGGGGAAGAACAATGGTTTTAACCATTACCAACACAAATGATATTCTTTGTCCTGCCAGTGGCTTCACAATATTCCCACACTTTTTTTTGTTTGTTTTTAACCCTCACCTTCTGTCTTAGAATCAATACTGTGTATTGGCTCCAAGGCAAAAGAGTGGCAAGGGCTAGGAAATGGGGGTTAAGTGACTTGCCCAGGGTCACACAGCTGGGAAATGTCTGAGGTCAGATTTGAACTCAGGACCTCCCATCTCTAAGTCTGGCTCTCAATCTACTGAGCCATTCAGTTGCCCCCTATTCACACACTTTGTGAACAATAGACTGGTGGCTGTACTAGATCAGAATATTATCCCTTCTTCAGAGGATATCTTGATCTTTTGTTGGGACTTCCCAGGGCGAATTCAAATGTTCATGTGGTCCTCTACAGATTGTCAGACCACTGAGTGCACTACGAGGAATCAAAGGGTTAATTCTACCAGCTCTCTATCCCTTCTCGCAGTCGCTCCAAGCCCCTGAGGGGCTCCAGATCTCTTGTTCTATCATGGCAGTTTGAGCATGGATGCCCTCAGAAGCACTCGTGTTCATCTGTACCATCCATCCCTTGGTTGGGACCAGCAGCATCGAGCAACAGCCTATCCAGATGAACTTCCCTGTGGCAGAGCCCTTTTCCTAGCCTTTCAGAAAGAGGACTCCATCTGTGCTCTCCCTGACTAGGAACAGACTTTGATGAGGCTCTCTTCTAGACCCCTCATTCAGCTAGAAACATTCCTGCTTGTCAGGACTGTCGGGGAAGGTCAAGTCCAGGGAAGCCAAGTAGAGAAGTGAAATCATTACAGTTGGGGTTCCGGCTCTTCCCTCTCTGCCCTGCTTTATACTACCAAGCGGGTGGGGGAAGGAAGGTAGCTAAGATGGAAAGAAACGATCAAAGCCTTGGAGGGGATTTTGTCCCACAGGGAGGCAAAGCCAAAGCCTAGGACTCCCCTCCTGTTGGGGGAGATGCCACCTGTCCTACTGGTCCCACTCGGGTGGCAGACCTCCTCTGTTCTGCAGATTCTCAGGCTCCAGCCCTCAGAATCTCATTGGTACCTACAGTACTTCCACCTCAATCAAGGATGCGCCGGACACGACACCATTCTTCATTGGAGGGTCATTTGGTAGAACAACGATAATGTGGCCATGAGAAGAATTATCGAGCGGGGCTCAAGGTCGGGAAATATGTAATATATGTCTCCTCTTGGGCAGCATCTGTGGAGGACTAAATCTGTGTACTAGTGGGGTAACGAGGTGGGGCCGTGGATAGAACTCCAGTCCTGGAATCAAGAAGGTTCATCTTCCTGAGTTAAAATCTGGTCTCGGGCACCATCTGTGTGAACCAGGGTCATTTAATCCCATTTGCCTCAGTTTCCCAATCTGTAAAATGATCTTGAGAAGGAAATGGCAACCCCCTCCAGTATCTCTGCCAAGAAAACCCACTGGGACGAGCAAGAGTGGGACGGCACTGAAACGACTAAACAAAAAACGACAAAGCCGTGCAGCCCACCAGATGGCGCACAAAGCTTGACTGATGCTCCTAATTTCAAATTGGGCAGTTGTCGGTCCCAGCCTTTCCCTAGTTCCCTGGTTCTGTGTGTAAAGCCCAGGAAAATAGATCATTTCCCCAAATAACTCCTAACCCTTTGGGCTTGTGTGCCCCATATTCTCCTCCCTACTTGGAGTCCCAGGCTTATTTGCCTTCCCAGCCTAGCTCCACAGAACTCACTCACTTGGAGTGTAGGCTAAATGCGTAGAGTAAAAAGAAATCAAAAGCAACATTGTAATCCATGAATACACATTTATTAAGCACCTACTATGTGCCAGACATTGTGTTTAGTGTTGGGAATATTCAAAAAGGCCAAAGACAGTCCTTGCTTTCAAGAGCAGGAGAATTTACAGCTAAACAAGCCAAACATGCTATTCCTGGGAAAGTTGGAATTTCCAACCCCAGAGTTCCACCCCTTCATCTAGCACCCCCCCCCCCCCCATTTTATTTTTAAAAACCCTCACCTTCCATCTTGGAGTCAATACTGTGTGTTGGTTCCAAGGCAGAAGAGTGGTCAGGGCTATGCAATGGGGGTCAAGTGACTTGCCCAGGGTCACCCAGCTAAGAAGTGTCTGAGGCCAGATTTGAACCCAGGACCTCCTGTCTTTTGGATCTGGCTCTCAATTCCCTGAGCTGCCCAGGTGCCTCCACCCCCCTCCATATTTTAAAATCATTATTCATGTGTTTTTGTTTCTACATCATCTTCTCTAACGTATTTCTTTCTTTGCCCCCCTCAGAGTCAACGTTTAGCACAAAGGAGAAAACAAAAATTAGAGTTAGCATTTATTTAGCGCCTACTATGCGCCAGGCACTTTACACATATCTTATTTTGTCTTCACAGCCATCCTGGAAAGCAGGTGCTATTATCCTCCATTTATAGTTGAGGAAACAAAGTTTCTAGCTTTTTTACAAAGATAAACTTAAAATCACTTCTTTCTCTGAATATTTTAGCATGCATAGTTTCTTTATTATTATTATTTTGTGCCATTCTGGATCAAAGGGAATGCACAATTTAGTGGCCTTCCTCAAATAATTCCCAATTGCTTTTCAGAAATGGTCGGCCCAATGTATCGTTCCACTCATAAAGCGTGAAGGTGCCTTTTTCTTCCTCTGATATTACATTTTTCCATCTTTTGCCACCTTCACGAAGATCCTCCTTTAATTACGAAGCATTTCCTAAGACCTCTTCCTGAGAAGAGTTAGTTAGTCTTCACTAATTGGGAAAATACAGACCTGGACAGCTACGCGTTGGAGATAATTATGGCCCCTCGGGATCTCTGCTTCTCATATGGAGAGCTAATGTCCAAGGAGAAGGCCTCCACCTTGTTAGAGAGATCCTCCAGGAAGGATTTTTGGGAGGACTTTGCTGGGAATCAGGCAGGATAAAGAGGAATAGATGAGCCACGATCTGTAACTCCATCACTTCGGTCACAGACCTTTTCAAGTTGAGGAAACAA
The DNA here is from genome assembly GCF_027887165.1 of Monodelphis domestica. Lineage (NCBI taxonomy): Eukaryota > Metazoa > Chordata > Mammalia > Didelphimorphia > Didelphidae > Monodelphis > Monodelphis domestica. The sequence continues at coordinate 529,952,974 of NC_077228.1, forward strand.
GTTTTAGAAATTCTAAAAAGAAGCAATAACATGAGATTCCAGTTCTTTCCTTTTTTCAGTAGAAGAAGCAACTCTACTGGCCAATATTTTGGAGCAGTTTATTTAAAAAATCAGTTTTTACAGTAAAATTCCATTAAAAAAAACCCTCACCTTCCTTCTTGGAGTCAATACTGCGTATTGGCTCCAAGGCAGAAGAGCATTAAGGGCAAGGCAATGGGGTCAAATGACTTGCCCAGGGTCACACAGCTAGGAAGTGGCTGAGGTCAAATTTGAACCCAGGACCTCCCATCTCTGGGCCTGACTTTCAATCCACTGAGCTACTCAGCTGCCTCCAGTAAAATTCCGTTTTTAACTCAGAAATAGATGCTAGAAGATTAAAAACACAACCAGTTGATTCTGGGTCTGTCTGGTATAATTGAGCTTTGACTGGATCCAAGAACTGTCTTTACCTGTGATGTAATATTCCAAGGAACAAATACTTTCCGCAAAGGGATTAATTAGGTCAATTCAATTACAGGGCAGCTGAGGCCCGAGATGGGGGCTGACTCACTGAGCTGAAGGAAACTCTGGGAGGTCAGAAGGAAGGACACTGGCTTTGAGGGAGACGGGCTGGAGCTGAAGCTGGCTGGCAGGAAGGGATGGAGTTGTGTCCCCTGCAGCAGGGATGGGGGCGTTGCTGGGACTATGGCGAGAGGATGAGTTCCAGGAGTCCACACAGTCAGGGGAGGTTGAAAGCTGGGGTTGTCATGTGCTGGGGGAGAGGGATGGATTTCTAGGTTTGCCAGAGGACAATGACTGTGATGAGGGAGGAAGTCATGAATACCAGGTAGATGCGGAAGAGCAGCGTGTCTAGAACAAGGCTGAATTTCACCCAAATGTCAACTTTCTGCTGATGTTCCAGCTGTGCCCATGTGGATTGGGGGTCTCCAGTGAGCCCAGCCTTAGCTGAGCCTGCCTTCACCCCAAGCTCCTTCAGGCCTGTAGAGAAGATGAGGGCTTAGCCCAATATTGGGTTGGCCGCCATGACTGGCAAGGTCCACCACTGGAAATGGGAAAGCAGAGGGATTAGTAGTTCGGAACAAAGGGAGATGGGGAGGGCGCTGATGCCACTTACTGGGCACCTCGATAGCGTTGGGGTGGGGAGTCCCATTCTCCTTCCTCTTCTTGTAGCAATCTGTTGCTCGGAGGTAGTGCAGCAGCAGTGAATGGAGCCAGGGGGGCATGGGAGGGGGCTGTGTAGTAACCAGATTCAGAAGGTAGGTGAGGAAGATGGCCTCCAGCAGGCTGACTACCATCAGGGACAAGCACAGAGCAAAGTACACACCTGGGGGTCATATGAGGGGGACCTCAGTGAGCAAGAACCAGTGGGACCTCCACCCTCCTCCCATGGCCTCTTCCCCTAATCCCAACCCCAATCCCTTAATGCCACTCTTTTCCTTGCCCCCCAGACCCTCCCACTTCTCTCCCCCCCCTCTTCTTCCTCTCCACAGTGGAGAGAGCCATACTGATGAGTGGGGTGCCACTGGCTGGCAGTAAATCATTCATCATGAGCAGGAAGACGGTGTATCCCAGGAGCAGGGTCATCTTGAAAGGGGCTCGGTGGCCACTCTCCGCTGGCAGGAAGAAGCTCAGGGCATCGATTGCTATCAGAAATCCACTAGGCAGCAGTAGATTGATGACGTAGAGCCTGGGTCTGCGCTGGATGGCTACCTGGAGGAAGGGAGGGAGAGGAAGGAAGGGAAGCTGGGCTTGATATGAAGACAACGATTGTCCTATGGACTCCCCTCTTTTTTGTCAAGCACCCAAGGAAAGTGCTGCCCAAACTGAACAGATACAACATTTAGCTAATCCCAAGAAGCTGCCCTCATGTGCTCAAGGGAATTCGGGCTGTGCATAGTGGATTTCAGGGAGAGGATCAAATTTGGTACCCTAGGATAAGGCACCGCGGAGATGCCTTTAATGGGAGGGATGTCTGCTCCTAGGCATGAAGCCTGACTGAAGGCTTGTGAGCCTCCAGGGACTGTTCTCACTTTTTCCTTTGTATCCCCAGCACCCAGCACAGTGCCTGGCACATAGTAGTTGCTTAATACGTGCTTGCTGATTGACTGATTGATTGAAGAGGCGAGAGTTTGGTGAAGATTTCTGGCAAGGATGAGACTTGCATGTTTGTAAAGAAGGTCACAAAGTCTGATCCTTGAGACTCACATAGAATACAATCTGATCGTATAGGCTGGAGCCCACAGCCAGCTTTGGGGTCGCTTTTTTGATGTCCAACAACTGCCACTCCCCTTGGGTCTGGACAAGATCTTGTGAAGTGTCTGTCATCTGCCACACTTCCTTCTCCAGGCCCAACACCATGTCACTCACTGCAGAGGAGAACCAACTCATTCAGCTTCTCAGTGACCACTTCCCTCTGGTCTAACCTTTTCTCTCCTCCAGCAGGAGACCCGACAAAGCCTTCACACCTTCTTTGCTCTCCTCCGTCTGTAGCCTTCCATTAACCCACCGCAGCCCTTCAACCTTTGCCTGGGGTTTTGTCATTGGAATTTAAAAAAATTAAATCTTATAGTTTTCAACCAGCTAACCTAGTAGCTAGTTAACCCCTTTCTCTTCCTCTTTCCCCTTCCCCCACATACATCCAAAGAAAAGAAGAAGAAAAGATACAATATAATATGTGATCATTACATAATATATAATAAATATGAATAGCCACGCTAAAGAAATTCCCACATCCAAAAAAATAAAATAAAATAAATAATAGGTCTCAATCTGCATCTTGAGACCATCATCTCTCAGTCAAGAGGTGGGAAACATTTGTCATTGAATTTGTCTAATAGACTCCTTACTCTCTACCACTCCCCAATCTGTGATCTCTCCCCTCATAAGAATGTCAATCTTTTGGGGCAAGTACTGCCTTTGATCTTGTATCCCCAGCACAGCTTGGCAAATAAATGGTGCTTACGGAATGCCTTTTCATTCATTCATTCATTCATTCATTCATTCATTTGTTCATTTCCTCTCAATTCCTCCACTGGTCACCTTGATTCATATGGCTACTTCCACTCCAGCCCACCTGTGTACAGGAAAGAGCTGAAGGTCAGAGTGCAGTTCTGCCGGTCAAAGGGGAAGAAGAAGATGTCTAGTTTACAGATGCTGGTCACCTTCATAGGTTTCTTATACTTGATGTGACCCTGATAATTCACATATGCCATGAGATCTGTTGGAATCTGATCAACGCCCATGCTGTTTGAAAGAAGAAGCCAGTGGCGAGTTCTTCTCCTCACCCCTTCAGTTTCTCTAATGCCAATGAATCCCACTCCTTTGGTGCCCATCTCTGGTAATGGGCTCCCCCAAACTCAACTATTCTAGGTCAGGGTTTGTGGAAGGGAGCTTACCGTCAGTTGACCCTTAAGTATACCTAGAGGCCCACCATTGCCCCAACCTGTTGGGTTTTCCATCATTCCTTTGCCTGGGGATGGAGATTCCTCCTAACTTTTCCCAGCTCTGGTACTCACAACTCTACAATGAAGATGTCTGGAAGCCAGAGATGCTCAGTTGCCACAGTGACGTTCATGATTCCTCCACACTCTTCTGGGTTCCAGCTGATGAATTGGTTTTTCCAGAACTAGAGTGGCCCAGGCAGTTTTAGAAAGAGGAGTTGAGGAGAGGCTGGAGCCCAGGGTTAGTCTGAGAAAGCAGCTTCTCCCTGTTCCTCTCCTCTAAACTTACAGAGTCATAGAATTTAAATAGATGGATAGGACCTTAGACACCAACTAATCAGGCTGAAAAAGGAAGAACTAGAGTCTGAGAAAGCTTAAGTGATTTTCCTAAAGTCACACATTGAGTTATTTATTGTCACAATTGGGGCTAGAACCCAGACTGCTGACAGCTAATTCAGTATTGGAACTTTCCACGAATTCTCTGTTCCCTTCCTTCACTCTGATTCCTAACAACCAGAGCATTCCTCCCTCTTTCTCTAATGTGATCTTCTCTACCTTCCCTTGACCCCTCAGTGGCCTTCATTATGGCAGACTTCAATATTTTCTATATGTGTCCTATCTTAGTATGATGCTCTAGGGATAAGAGATTATGCTCACTTTGAGGGTTTCTATCATTTTGACGATTCTGCTTCCCTCTAGGGCAATGATAGTGAGCCTATGGCATGGGTGCCAAAGATGGCACACAGAACACTCTCTGTGGGCATGTCGCTGCTCCCACCCCAGTTTGTTATTAGAAAAGGTAGAGGGAGTTGGGCAGAGCTCCTCCCTTCCCTCTCTTCTCTGGGCCTGATGACATTTTTTCATAACCCCCACCCCTCTGAGCAGCAGCCCAATGGGAGCCCAAAGGGGATAAGGTGGGTTGCTCACAGTGGCAGGGCTACAGGTGAGCAGAGTGCTCAGGTCACTCTCCTCCTCATCTCTACACTTTCTGAGGACATTCCTCACTTCACCCACCCCTCTACCCAGCAGCCCAATGAGAGTGCTTTCTCCCTCCCCTGTGTGGGGTAAGGGAGTGTTAGGGTGTGCCCGGACTCAGTGTGTGCGTGTGTGACACGGCACTCTGTCTCTAAAAGGTTTGCCATCACTGCACTAAGGTTTCAATCATTGCCTTTCTAGCTACCCAGAAACATTGTGGCCTTGGATCTAAGCAGACTTGTCTAATTTTCATGACACTGATAGCTATAGAAAATAGAATTTGATCAGAAAAAATACCAAAAGAAATGGAGAAGAGAAGGGGTCATGGGAAGGGATGGGATGAGACCTTACCAACTCTAGCCAGACGAATGATGTAAGGAGCTGAATCTGTGCATTCTGCCAAAAGAGATTCCCATTCAGGACTGTTACTCAGTAAGATCAGGTCTGGCCATCCTTTCCCATGCCCATCCTTACCTATCTCTGGGACAATCCGGACTTTCAGTGATTATTTGGGGGAAAATGTCATTCAAAACAAGCAAATCACAAGAAAGAGAAGGAGGGTTAGAAAGAGCAGCCTGACCACAGGGTAAGGGTAACTGGAGGAAGATTTCTGACATATTCAAATAGAGAACGTTTCCATTTACTATAGAAATGCCACTGTAGATTATCCCTTCCTAAGTTCCAGAAAAGCCCTTCTGACAGAGTGAGACCCCCTCCCCCCAGGTCAATGCCCATCATTGGATCAGACCAATTTTAGATGAGGGGGCAAGAGAGAATCAAGCTTGAGTGCTGTGTTCTGGTCCCAGAGCAAGCCGAAGGGCTCTCGTACTCACCACCTCCAGAATGGCAGATAAGGTGAAGGAGATGTTGACCCTGGTGGGGACCTTGGGGTTGACAACTGGTCGGAAGGCCTTTTTGTCAAACACTGACTGGAAGGCAGTATGGTTCGGTCCATGAACATCAAACCCTGTACAGTTGATGGTGAAAACATGGCTGCTTTGGGTGGAGGAAGGTGATCCTGTAAGATAAAAGAGGTTGCTCCTTCCCTTAGCTTCTCGGGCTCGGAGCTTTTGCTACCAGCCAATCCTACGTTCTTTGGGATGTGCCGGGCCCTGGGACACACTGATCTTCCCCTCCCACTCAGGACCATGAACCTCTATCACTGAAGATTCAGTGCTATTAGATCATGAAGGCAGTTAGACCAAAGAGGCAGACCATGGTCTCCGATGATTGATTGCTGCTTAGACTAAAAAGGTGTTCATTAGGATGTATTCCTGATGCTGGTGATTGATGTTGGGAAGCCAGGATGTGGGTGTTTATGATGAATTGTAAAGGCTGAATGTTCCAAAAGATGGAAGGAATAGCATTTGGTTTGGGATGCGGCTGATTGGGGGGAATTGGTAAACGCGTTAGCCCGAGGAAGGGCTGGCATCAGGTGCCACCTTCAAGAACATTTCAAGACTCCAGCTAGAGTTCCGTAGACCTGGTTCCACCCTCAGAGTGTCCGAGTCATGAGAGTTGTGAGAACAACTCATGGAGACACTGGGAGGTAGGAACTGAGTGTGCCCATTGCCATGGAGAAATGGGAACTCTGGGGACACTGAGGATGACTCTTGAGAGATGATGAGATAATGAAATAGCCATCCTCGGTCTCCGGTCAGTTCTGTACCGGAGAAGAGAATGCTCACAGGGATGCAAATGAATCTGGAGCCAGAACATTTCATTTGTTTGAATGGGTACCTGACCCCTTCCTATCTGGATCAAAGAATGTGGGATTGACTGGTAGGCAAATGGCGGAAGATGCTGTGGTCTGGGCTCAGATCCTGACTTCCCCTGGGGTTCCTGCCTCTATGTAAACTCACCCACATGCAAACTCAGCCTTAAGCCGGTGATAGCCGCTGAACTCTGCCTTTCTTTCCTTCCTTCCCTTATCCCCCAGCTCCCATGCTTCTGTTGGCTTAATCTGCCCTGACCCTTCCCTCCAAGTCAAAGATTAGGCTGCCTTCATTTCCAAGTGCTCCACATCCTACTAAGGAAAGAAATGGGGACCAGTCACATCATGGAAGAACAAGATATATGTGTGAGGCCAAGGAACTCCCTAGTTAGTTCCATTTCACAAATGCTTTTGGAATACTTTCTGTCCTGCTCAGTCTCGATTTCCCAGATACCTCGACCACTTTGAAGATCTAGGGAGAGGGGGAAGCTGGGTAGCTCAGGAGGTCCTGGGTTCCAATGTGACCTCAGACACTTCCTAGCTGTGTGACCCTGGGCAAGTCACTACACCCCCATTGCCTAGCCCTTACCACTCTTCTGCCTTGGAGCCAATACACAGGATTGATTCTATAATGGAAGGTGGGGGTTAAAAAAAGATCTAGGGAGGGTTGGGCTTTCCTGTCAGTACCCGTAATTGATTGTCCAGCTTCTATGTAGCTGACCACCCTGGGGCTCCAACAGACCACCTTGTAGGCATTTTTGTTTGCTGGTGTGATCTTCTGGCTTCTCTGAGATCTTCTTACTTAGCCAGTGGCTCCAGGCATTGTCTTTGTAATATCATAGGATTCCAGCTGCTCAGGCTTGGAAGGGCCCACAGAGGCCAGTTCAAACCTAATCGAGAATGCCCAACCTCTAGTCATCATTCATTGGGGGGGGCGGCATTCTATACTTGGGCAGCTGATTCCATTGGGCACAGCTTCGTTTTTTATTCTTCCCAGTCTGGATCTGCCTGGGCGGCAACTTCTAGAGCAGGAAGGATCTCAGAGCCATCTCGTCCAAACCCCTCTTTTACAGAGGGGGGAAACTGTGCACAGAGAAGTCAAAGGACCTGCCCTAGGTCACACAGGAAGAATCAGAACTGAGATGGGAACCCTGGTTCTCTGACTCCAGATCCAATTCTCCTTTCATTGAACAGCCACCACTCCTTCTACTGTCCGTTGGGACCAAACAGAACAAATCTAAATTGTGTCACATGACAGCACTTGAAATCAATTTCATTGCACAAACTTTCATTAAGAGTGGACAAATCACTATTGTAGGGCACCCAGAGGAAACCAAGATAAAAAGAGTCCCTGTCCTCAAGGAGTTTACATCCTGAGGGGACACTGTGTGTAGATAAGTCAATAAGAAGCCTATACATAGTGATACAGACTAATTAAGAGACAGACAGCTACAGAGAGAGCTTAAAAGAAAAGGCAGAGACAAATAGACAGGGCAGAGAGAGAGAGAAGGAGAGGGAGGGATGGAAAGAAAGAGAAAGAGAAAGAAATAGAGAGAGATGGAGGGAGAGAGGGAGAGAGAGAGGGAGAGATGGAGGGAGAGAGGCACAAGAGACAAAGAGAGAGATAGAGAAGAAGGGAGAGAGGGAGACAAAGAGGAAGAGAGAGAGAGAGAGAGGGAGGGAGAGAGGGAGAGAGATGGAGGGAAAGAGGGAGAGAGAGAGTGAGAGATGGAGGGAGAGAGAGACAGAGACACAAGAGACAAAGAGAGAGATAGAGAAGAAGAAGGGAGAAGGGAGACAAAGAGCAAGAGAGAGAGAGGGGGGGGAGAGGGAGAGGGAGGGAGGGAGAAAGGGAGAGAGAGAGACAAGAGACAAAGAGAGATAGAGAAGAAGAAGAGAGGGAGACAAAGAGCGAGAGTGAGAGAGAGAGAGAGAGAGAGAGAGAGAGAGAGAGAGGGAGAGTGAGAGATGGAGGGAGAGAGACACACACAGGAGACAAAGAGAGAGGGGAAGAGACAGACAGACAGACAGACAGAGAGAGATAGAGAAGAAGAAGAGAGAGACAGAGGGAGACAAAGAGCAAGAGAGAGATAGAGATAGAGGGTGGGAGGGAGGGAGAAAGAGGATGGGGAAGAGACAGAGAAAGATCTCTAATAATTTATTGGCAATGTGAATAGGGGGAAGGTCAAGAAAGATTTCTTGTATGAGAGCAGCTGAGCTGTGCTTTGAGAAAAACTAGATATGCTACAAGGAATGAGGGTATTCTAGCCTTGAGAGGAAACCTAAAGTTCAATGCCTCCATTTTACAGATGAACCAATTGAGGTGATACGATCAGCCTTTAGAGCTAAAATTCCAACCCTGGTCCTCTGACTTACAATGGAACACTCTTTCCCCTGTATGACCTAAGCCGCTATTTAAAGACATTTTTTGCAACATCATGTCCTCCTCTCCTCAGGCCCCTTCTCCCAAAATGCATTTGTGATAGCCTTAGCCTGGGTAGATGGCATCCCAGTTCAACCAAAGCTCACCAGCACTCCCCCACCCCCAGGTTTCTCACATCCTTAAAAAAAGCCCCACCAACCTTCCTCACTAGCTGTCACCCAAAAGGTGTCTGAGGTCAGATACTTGGCTAAAACCAGAGCAAAAGCCACCTACTTTCTCTCTCCATTTCCTCTTCTTGACTAGATTCTAAGCCCCTGCCATCTGGCTTCAGATCTCATCATTCAGCTGAAATGGCTTTCTTCAGAGTTGCCAGAGTTGCCTAAAGACCTTTTCTCAATCCTCGCCTTACTTGACCTCTCTGTAGCCCTTGGTGCTCTGATTGGCATCTTTTCCTCGAAACTCTCTTTTCCGTGTTTGAGTGGTAAGGGCTAGGCAATGGGGGTTAAGTGACTTGCCCAGGGTCACACAGCTAGGAAGTGTCTGAGGTCAAATTTGAACCCAGGACCTCCTAGCTCAGGGCCTGGCTCTCCATCCACTGAGCTTCCCAGCTGTCCCTTCTCCAATTACCTTCTGAATATTTCAAGTTTGATATATTCTGGGCATCTCTACTCTAGCCAGGCTTACTAAGAACTCATCAACATTCCTCCCACACCCACACCCAAGAGCCCACACTTCTTCTAAACATGCCCAACCTTGTTGGAGTCACAACTATTTTTCCAATCATCCAAGCTCACATCTTGTGGTCATCCTGGATTCCTCTCTTGTACTCACTTCATATATACAACCTGTGGTCGAATTGTGCCTTTTCCCCCTTAGCAAGGTATTTCCTATTCATCCACTCACACAACCACCACCCTGGTTCAGATCTTATCACCTCTTGCCTGGACTGTTGCAAATGCCTTCTACCTGGTCTCCATCTCTCAAATCTCTCCTTATTCCAATCCAGCCTCCATTCAGAGCAACTTTCCCTAATGCACAAATCTAACCATGCCCCACCTCTACTCGATAAATCCCAGGAGCCTCCCATTGCTGTTAGGATCAAATCTAAAATCCTGGTTGCCATTTGAAGCCCTTCACAACCTAACCTGGCACTTTCCTCCCTTTCTAGAATTCTCATGCTTTATCCTCGCCACATTCTCTATGATCTAGCCACATGGGCTGTGTCTCACCCAATACCCCCCAACTCCCAATTCCACTATTTTTCTAGCTCTCTGGAACAATAGCTTTCCTCACTTCTAGAGACCTTTAAGACTAAACTCAGATCCCACCTTAACTGTGAGGCCTTTCCTGGTCTAGCCCATGGGTAGTGCCTTCCCTCTGAGATTGCGATCCATTTATACTTAATATGTCTTCTACATACATTGGTAGGGCAACAGTGAGATGCAACAGTGGATAGAATGCCAGGTGTAGAGTCAGAAAGATGAGTCCTTCTTGAGTTCAAATCTGGCTTCACACATTTCCTAGTTGTGTGATCCTGGGTAAGTCATTTAGCCCTGTTTGCCTCAGTTTCCTCATCTGTAAAATGAGCTGGAGAAGGAAATAGCAAACCACTCCAATATCTTTGCCAATTGATGCTCTAAGGTGTAAAATGGGATGGTTGGATTATAGAGCCTTGGAGGTTCCTTCCATCTCTAGATATAAGATCTTATGCTTCTAGGACCTTGGCCTCCCTTGGCCTCAGTTTTCCCAGATGTAAAATCTGGGGTCCCTTTCACCTCTAAATCTATGATCCTATGTTATATACTCAACCCCAACTTACCTTGAAGCAAAAGGCCAAGAACAAGACACAGGAGCCATCCCTCCTTGTGGGGCCAGCCTCCTCCCATCATTTGTTTCTTGGTTTATCTGGGGACTCAGCCAGAACTCAAGAATGCTCAGGTTTAAAGGAGCCCAGGGCCACACCTTGAGTGCCAGCTTTGAATATTACTGGTTTCAGGTGACCACTCACCCAGTGAGTAGCCTTAGTGGCCGGAGAAGGTCATGGAAAGAAGGTCTGGCCTTGTCTCCACCTTGGGCTACATAGCTCTGGCTCTGCTCCAAGAGGGAGTTTGGGCCAAAGCTGGCCCAGCAAGAGTTCTATCTGGCAGCCCTGACTCATCACTGGACCAAGGAAAGGGGCTCATTTATCATGGCCCTGAGCAACTGTTCTTGACTACAAGGGATGAGATGTCTAAAGTTCCCCAAGGCAGAGAGCCCTGCAGCTCCAGGGGGATCACCACATGTAGGGACTTGACTTTAGGCATATTGTGATGTATTGTCTACCCTTGGAGAAAGGAATTATTAAGAAATTAGTTTTGTTTCATAATAGGATATTTTACATTCATTGAAACTATGTGGGGCAGCTAGATGGTCTATTGATTGAGAGCCAGGCCTAGAGAAGGGAGCTCTTGGATTCAAATCTGGCCTCAGATACTTCCTAGTTGTGTGATCCTGGGTAAGTCATTTAATTCCAATTGCCTAGCCCTTACCGCTATTCTGCCTTGGAACCAATATATAGGATTGGTTCAAAGATGGAAGGTAAGGGTTAAAAAAAAGTCAGTATTTAATATTATCCTTGCCCTTTTGCAATCTCTCCTTCTCTCCATAGTTAACAAATAGCACAGATGGTGGCTCAGAAATCATGCCCCTCTCCCTGCCCCCCACTACTTGTAGGACACAAGAATGAGCTCACTGGGCAGGTCACTTGACTTCCTCAGGGGCAGCTCAGTGCTCTCTGAATGTCTCCTTCCTTATTTGGGGGCTCCACTCCCTAGTCTGGCTTCTTCTTTTGTCCCTTTTGTCCTTGGCTCAGATCTCTGATACCTCTCTTTCCCCTAAGGCAGCCTGCCAAGGCTTTGCCCATTGCTGTCTTTGGTTTTCCCAATCCACCTCTGCTTGTTCTGAACCTCTCATCCCTGGTACCATCATTCTATTCTGCTGCAGGCAAGGTCCAGCCTCACTTGCGACTCCAAGTGTTCCCCACAGGTGGCAAATGATCAGTCAAGAAAATAACAAATGGAAGACAGCTGTATCTTTAAGGCCATGGGAATGCTTTACATCTGATAGCTGCTCCACCATCCCCAAACTTGATGTTTATTTTTATACCCATTTTCTTGGCACATAGATACATTACCTAACACACATGTCCAAATAGAGATAATTGGAAAAGTGATACATTAACTTTATACAAATCACTTAATTAACATTCTATATTCTTATATTGTAATTACTGATTCTTAACAGAACAAAAGTTTCACACAAGATAAATGATTTCATAACAGGTGGCTTAGTTTTCTCACTACCCTGTGAGGAGTTTTGAGCTTACAAACAATCAAGGAAATTTACTTATTACTTTTAATAAAATGGAATAATTAATCAGAAGTCCTTAAAAGACAATTCAACAATCATATCATTGAGGCTGAGAGGTACAGGGGACACAATTCAGATTTAATATTAGACTGATCATTTCTCTGGGTTAGTTTACTAGGGAGTTTTTCACTGGTGAATTACTGGTTTGTGAAGTCGAATCACTGAGGCATGATGAAGCTTGGTGTACCTGCACATTTTGTATGGGCCTTTATGATCAATTTGTGTGCTGGCTTCATGAGAATAAGTTTCTGTGAATGGGAAAGTTCTGGGCTTGGCTTGTAGCTACAGTTTTACTGGGAATTACGTACCTAAGTAGAAGTTAACCCATAGTTGTCTTTTGGGATAGGGTTTGAGTGTCTGATCTTTTGGTGATGTTTTAGGGAATTAGGGTACAGGTGTTTTGCTCTTTCATTATTCCTTCTGAGACTCGGGGGAATAATAATCATGTCAATTCCATAGGTAAAGGACATTGATGAGACAGGTCATGCAAGGGGAACTGAGTGGGCAATCACATCTTGCCAAGGGCCACTCTGTGGCCTCCTTAGCTACCACACATGATTCTGTCAAGGTGTTGTGGCCTGATGGCTCCCAGAACTACTCATGCCCTGAATCTTTGTCCATCCTATGTGACATGGGCTGGTGTTCATCTCATAGAATCACAGCATTTTAGCTTCGAAAGAGGCTTTAGTGGCCAAGTTCAACCCTAAACCCCCCCCCAAAGGATCCTCAGTATAACACATCTGAAGGCTGGTTCTCATTTCCTGATTATCTCTCACTTTTTGGCCATTGCAACAGCCTTCCTATTAGCCGCTCTGCCTAACACATCTCCCTAATTCAATCCCCTGCCAGCACACACAGCTGCCAAAGAGATTTTTTCCATAAGTCTGGTCATGGCAATTAAAAACACACACCCTTTAGAGACTTCCTATTGACCGAGATTGACTCCTCTTTGACTTTCAAAAAAGACCTTCCCAATTTGTCCCCTGCCACCCCATCCTATTGTTCCTCTCATTGGACATTCTTCTTTTATTTACATTCTCCAGGCCAGCCAAATTGGCCTTCTCTCTGTGCATCCATCATACGTGGTGATTCAAGTGCCAGAAATGCAGTCCTTCTTCCCCTCTGCCTCATAAAATGAGTCTTCTTGCAAGATGCAACTTGAAACTTTCCCTGATTTCCCTAGTTAGTGCTACTCACCTTCTCCAACTGCCCTGCTTGCTTTTATTTTGTATCTATTCTGTTTATCCTGATTCTGCATATGCTTAATGAAGAAGTTCTTCTTGCCTGCCTAGCACTTAAGCTCCTGGAGAACTGGAACGGTTTCTTTTTGTTTTTGTATCCTCAGTGCCTAGGATAGTGTCCAGAACGTTTTGTTGTCATTATTTCAGTCATGTCTGACTCTGTGGTCCATTTGAGGCTTTCTTGACAAAGATACTGGCATGGTTTATCATTTCCTTCTCCTGCTCATTTTATAGATGAGGAAACGGAGGCAAATAGAGTTAAATGACTTATCAATTGCTAGTAAGTTTCTGAGGCTAGAGCTGAACTCAGGAAGATGAGTCTTCCTGACTCCGGGCCTGGTACTTTATCAATTGCACTACTTAGCTGCCCTGCCTAGTACACATAACTAAATGCTTGTTGAATGATTGATTGTTATGGAATACACTCTAGGGCAGTGATGGTGAACCTTTTAGAGACCCATGCCCTGCTCCTCCCTTCCCCCCCTCCCAAATGCCATACTTCTCCCCCTATTTACCCCAGACAGGGGAGGGAAAAAGTGCTCCCACTGAGCTGCTGGCCAGAGGAGTGGGTGAAATGAGGAATGTTTTCAGGCACATAGAGAGGGAGAAGATTGGCCCAAGTGCTCCACTCCCCTCCAATTCTGCCACCTGTGAGCTGCCCACCTTACCCCAGACAGGAGGAAGAAAGCACTCCCATTGAGCTGCTGGGCAGAGGGGTGGGTGAAATGAGAAATGTTGTCAGGAATGGTGGAGAGGGGAAAGGCAGCAGCTCTGCCCAAGTCCTTCTGCCTTTCTAGTAAATAACTCTGGCAAGAATTGGAATGCCCAAATAAAGAGCTCTGTGTTCCCTCTTTGGCACCTGTGCCATAGATTTGCCACCATGCTCTAGATTCTTTACCATTTTGGTTGCTCTCTAGTTTATCTTTTATTTTACATTTTTTTAACCCTTACCTTCTGTCTTAGTATCAATTCTAAGACAGAATAGCTATAAGGGCTAGGCAATCAGGCCCAAAGGTCACAAAGCTAGTAAGTGTCTGATGCCAGATTCTCCTGACTCTTGACTTTGTCTCTATCCACTGAGCCACCTAGCTGCCCTTCATAAATGTCTTTTTTAAACTGTAGTACACAGAATTGGATACAATATTTTAGATGTTGTTTGACTGAGCTAAAACATAGCAGGACTAGTGTATCCTTACTCCTGTAAATTCTGCCTCTCTTCAGGCAGCCCAAATCCCATTAGGATCTTCGTTGCCATATCATCCTGCTGACTCACACTGAGCCTTTGAGTCTATTGAAAACCCCCAGATCTTGTTTCAGGCAAAACGTTGTCTCACTATGCCTCCCCATCTTATACTTGTAAATTGATTTTTTTGCACCCAAATATAAGCCTTTCACGGTGTAGCTATTGAATGAAATCTTAGATTTGGCCCAATATTGTTGCTTGCAGAGATCTTTTGGGAGTCCAACCAGAGGTGGCTAAAGGCAGTTGGGACCAGTTCTTTTTTTTTTTTTTAAACCCTTACCTTCCGTCTTGGAGTCAATACTGTGTATTGGCTCCAAGGCAGAAGAGTGGTAAGGGTAGGCAATGGGGGTCAAGTGACTTGCCCAGGGTCACACAGCTAGGAAGTGGCTGAGGCCGGATTTGAACCTAGGACCTCCCGTCTCTAGGCCTGGCTTTCAAGTTGGGACCAGTTCTCAAGGACTCCCTGTTGACTTTTCAGCTTGAACTTTAAACTTGTGAAACAGGGAAACACTACAAACCCAGGCTTGATTTATAGTTTTGTTGATTTTTCTAGATTCAAGAAAGTGATAGAGAAAAAGTTACTGGTGCAGATTCAACTGGAAAGTACTGATGGATTCATTATGGGATTTTTAGAGAATTGGTCGTTAAATATTTACCAGCACAACTCTGATTCCAACTATCTTCCCCAATATGTTAGTGATTCCTCCCAGCTTGAAGCCATCTGCAAACTTGATGAGGGGGTAGAGAGAGACAGAGACAGAGAAAGAAGGAGAGAGGGGAAAGTGGGGGAGAGAGAGGAGAGACACACACACACAGAGTGACTCCAACAGATGTCTGGACAGCTGAAATCCCTTGACCATTACTATTAATATCTTGCCTCCGTACCAGACTTGAGTTCTGTTTCCTAAGCCAATTTCCTCTTTCTGGTCAGGTGATCTGTAGCATACTCTGATGTGCAAATTGCCCCACTATCCTTATCTGCAAAGCTCCCCGCCATGTTTCCCCAGTCTGGTTCCTAAATTTTCTCCCAAGAGTCCATCTTTTCAGTGCTGTACCACAGCACCCTTCCCCCTTCCTATAATTAGAGGACAGCTTTTTGATTTAAGCTATCAAATGGCCATCATCCCTCCCAGTGGAAGTGTAAATTAAACTGAAATGTTTGAACATTGGGCTTCTTGCTGAGAAAGCTAGCTTACGTTGGTGTTTAGCAAGATGACTAACCACCAATACCTACACGTTGGAGAACACAGATGTTCTAGAGCTTTGGGGGCTCTATGGCCATGGAGTAAAATTTCCTCTCTGGCAGGGTCCAAGAATCGCGTGCTCTGTTCAGATCCCCTTAGTTGATTCTTTCTTGGTGGAGAGGGGAGTAAGGGAGAGAGGGAGAGTTACAGATGAAGAAAATGATGAGCAGGGAAACTGAGTATCTTGCCCAAATTCACAAGTAGTCATTAGGAGAGCCAGGATTCAAACTCAGATCTGACTCCAAATGCCTTTGAATAGCTCTGATTAGTAGGAAGTTCTTTTTTTCTTTTTCTCCCCAAATCCAGGGTAAATCTAAACTTTTGCTTGTCACTCTTGCTTCTGCCTTCTGGGGTCAAACAAAGCAAGTCCAACGCCACTTCACATTACAGTCCTCCAGATACTTGGAGACAGCTTTCCTGAAGTTCCTCTGAATTCTTCTCTCTTCTTATATATATACATTCCTGGACCCTTCAACTGATTTATGTCCAAATGTATTTTAGATTTCCTTTACTGTCCTGGTTTTTCTTCTCTGGCTTGGGTTATCAACAGCTTTTCTAAAATGTGGGAACTAAATTTGCATCTGAAGCTCTGGATGTGGTCTGATCAAAGCAGGGCACTTTCCCTTCCAATCCTTGGTCTCCTTTCTGAGACTCGACTCCATCTCAACAAGCATTTTATTCTCAGAAAACTGTTATGATACATCTCCCCCCTGCCAATGCGATCCAAGAGATTTGCCATTCTACTCCTCCCCCAAAAAGAAGCAGCCATTTTAATAGGGAATATCCAAAGAACCCAGATGTCTTCATTAAATTAAAGAGGTGTGTGCGTGTGTGTGCGCGCGCGTGTGTGTGTGTGTGTGTGTCTGTGGGGAGGGGGCTTGGTTCATCAGGAAGCTCCGGATAAATTTCCTTTTCCTTGGCCTACCTGATAAAATCAGATAATGAAAGGGGAGCAGGACCCAGGAGAAAATCAAGGCAGGAAGCAGACCCTGAAGGGTAAGACTTTTGACAGTAGAGAAAACCAGGTAGAAATTTAAGAGAGAATTAACATGGCAGTCAGGATTGAGCTGTGGAGAAGGCCCAAGTGAGGCTCAACAGAGATGCTCCACACAGGGGAAGGAGGATAAGGATCCCTGGAGGACAGAAAGAACAGCATGGCCCTGCTGTGCCCCAGGTGTGGGTTGTATGGCCCATGTGTGTTGTCTATACATGTTCACCTCTTTGTCTCTCTACTGGAGCACATGGGATGTTCAGGGAGGACTAGCATTTTGGGCGAGAGAGCTACCCTTTTCAGGACTTTTTCATTCCTTTGGTGTCCATCTGCCACCTAATTCTGTGACTCCAAGAAGCTGTAGCATGTGCACTGGTAAACCATCTTGGCAGATGGGCTAAACCAGGTTGAGAGTAATTGATCAGTCTCAAACCTATAGTTGAGTAATGGAAATGTCTACCCCAAGCGTGTGAAGACTTCCCCTGACCCCCCAAATGGGTAGATGATAACAATGTGTTCCACAACCATGAAGGTGCTTAAAGCAGTCACTGTGGAGGGCTTAGAGCTTGGTTAGAGAACAAAAAAGCCAAAGTCACCCACTGTATCCAAGACTATCACTAGTGGTCCTGACTTTGTCTTGCCACTGGACTTTGATGACTCTGGAAGAGGGAGTAAGGCTAACAACCTTGTGCAACTGTGCTTCACCTGTATTTGATTCATGATCAAGTCAAAACATCATCTCAGGATATTGTTGGTCTTCTTTGAAAACAAAGGACAAACAATGCTTCTTTACCATCGTACTCTGTGTGAGATACCCCTCTTCCCACCGATACTGAAAATCATTGTAGAAGAGTACATGTGAGGCTTTTGTAGATAATATTTTGTTTCCATGATGTTGTCTCTGTAAATGTTTTCACTTTGAGCTAATTATATCTATTGTAGGGAAAGGTCATATAGTTTTAGGAATGAGGACCGAGAGTACTTTAAGCCTGAAAGTGGTTGCCCCTCTGGAGACCTAACCTGTGTGTGTGAGTAGGGGATAGTGCCCAGAAATGAGGAGGAAGCTACAATGCCGTCATCAGCAGAAGGAATGCACCAAATCCAAATAGCATGGGGTTTTTTTCCAGCAACAAAATATAATACTTCTTGGGATAAGTTTGGCTTTGCTTTTAGTTATTTTCAAGATATTTGTGTATACAGAAGTGTTCTGATTTATGTCATGTCTTTATTCATTAGATTTAAGTAAAGTAGATGTTTTAGATGGAAGAGAAAAGAACACGGGATTCCTTCCTATGATCAGTGCTGAAAAGTGCTCACAAGGAAGGTCAGGGAAGGTGATACAACCAAAGGAAAGGCATCTAGCCCTAAACTAGGATCTTTGATCCATTTTGTACACAAAGCTCCTTAGTAAATTGAATTTTCCCTTTTTGATGACCAGTCTGTTATGGTGGCTCATAGCCCATAGACATGTGATGAAAAGTATCTCTACCAGCTAAGGAGAGACTTTCCTGCTACCATACTTTAGCAGAAGGTAACTGAGAGAGCGATAGCTAGACTTGAAAAAGCTGGCAAAGAGATCAGAAGATAATAACTAACATCCATATTCATAGAAGATATACCCATCAGAGACAATGAAATAGAGAGACAATGTACCCAGGAGAAATAATACACCCAGCAGAGAGCAACTTGATAATAGTAAGGAGAGGCCACTAGGGATTCTGAACTCCCAGGATATGTCACCCTAGCAATGAATGATTCCTGTCTGCATGGGTTCTTGGTGTTCTCCTTTTCCCAAGTTTTCTGGCCTCCTGTGAGTATGGTGTAGTGAGAACATGATCAATGACTCCACAGAGAACGTAAACTACTAAATCAAATGAGTAAATGTAAAATTGGAAAAGAAGCTCCGACTCTCCTATGGGAGAACTTGCACTTGGATCTGGGCATGCCTGGCACTATACCTTCTTTGTTCTGTTTCTATATATAAAACCTGATCTGATCTGGGGTTGGTGCAGTGAGCACCATGTTGCTTTGGTCTATTGCCTCCAAGGGCTGGTCATTTTGTGAGTAAACTACCTCAATGAACCTAATTAGGCCTAATAAAATCTATTAATAAATAAGCTGGAGTGGGCCCCTTTTTTCCTTCTGCATCTCAGTATTTTCTCCAAAGGTTTGGCTTAATCAGGACAAACAGATCTGCCCCCTTATATTTGGCAGAGTTGGCAGGATAGTCTGCCCCCCTACAAATCTTGTGTCTTACAAAGTGTTCCCTATGAGGGCACTGTAAAAAATGGACTTGAATACAGGACTATAATCCCCATGAGCCTTTGCTCCACTCCCCCAGAATGCCTTGTAACCTCACCTGGGCCGAGATCGAGAAGGTATTTAAGCTGATTCAAAGGCTTTTGGGCCCTAGCTCTTGGCTCTTGGACTTCCATTTTGGGGCAGGCGTGGCTTTTTTCAATAATGTAGGTGAGGTTGTGTCTAGGCCACTCTATGGCCTGGACACGTGTTTCTTATCCTGTATTTTCTTTAATCCTTAATCTTCAATAAACCTCCAAAAATATATATAATACTCCTTGCAGAGAGAAACTAATTTCTACCTGCCTCAGTCTCCCTGTTTCCCCTAAATTTTAATCTTTACAGCACCTGCCCTCTAGGCATATTCCCTGGTTAGATGTTCCTTATATTCATGTTTCCCAAATCAAGTATATTCTCTGCATATGTTCCCTACCTCACTCATGGTGTGGTAACCTGAAGAATGTGTGCCTCATGGTGAATGGAAGGAAATGTTTTCTAGTCACTGTATTCAGTATACTGTTTGATTTTTTTTTTAAACCCTTACCTTCCGTCTTGGAGTCAATACTGTGTATTGGCTCCAAGGCAGAAGAGTAGTAAGGGCTAGGCAATGGGGGTCAAGTGACTTGCCCAGGGTCACACAGCTGAGAAGTGTCTGAGGTCAAATTTGAACCCAGGACCTCCCATCTCTAGGCCTGACTCTCAATCCACTGAGCTACCCAGATGCCCCCCTGTTTGATTTTTTATTTAAAATTTTATTTAAAAATTTAAAAGTATTTGAACTAACTAAATTTCTGAAAAATTGGCATTAGTGAGTAGATGCTTATCTAGAGAGCATAGAATAAGGAATAAGGGATCTCCCTTTTCTGTGGGACCCACACATGTTACCTCAAGCCATACATAACAAATAAATATAAAGATCTATTTTTAAAAACCCATTCTCTGTTTATAAGTCCCTTTTCTATGAAATCATATGGAAAATGAGTAATCAGAAGAAGAGGATCTACTATAATGGAAAAAGCATGTCATTCTGAATGAAAAGACCTTGGTTCTAATTCTGCCTCATTACCAGCTTATGATCTTGGACAAGTCATTTCTCCTTTCTGGGCCTCAGTTTCCTTTTTTATATAATAAAGGAGATGAATTAGATGATTTCTAAAGTCCCTTCTGTCTATGGCATTCCATGATTATAGCTAAAAAGCAGGCTAAATGATAGTAGGGATGAAGGAAAGTAAGTCTAGAAAAGTAAAATTTGCCGTTTACCATAGAGTTATGTACGTTTATACTTTATAGATATTTAAAATGAGAATGAAATTTTTTGTTTTCCCCAGAAAAATAATCTAGGGAATGGTCTTAGAAATCTTAAAAAGGAAAAATAAAAGAATTCTCATTAGTTTGGAATGGCAGACATTTTGCTATAATAAGTGGGCAAGTCTTTCATCCCGAGTCTTCTTTCATCAACATGCTCATCTCTAGCATTTTGCAAACTTGTGAGAAAATACTCTGAGGAGCCAATGCTCTCTGCAAAATGATTTATTAGGACAACACAATGATTAGATGACTCTCCTGGGCTGGATCCTTAAGGGACAGAGAGGTTAGGTCTGGCAAGAAGGAGCAGAGGAACCTATAGGAGTAGGAACAAGGATACTTACTGGCGTTAAGAGTCAGGAAACTGCCTAGGGTTAGGCTGAAGCTGTCCTGTAGGACTCAATTGGGAGTGGACTGACATATGAACAGGAACGGCCATTTGGACAAGGAAAAGGGAGATGGCTTATTGTTCACTGAAAGTCAGTGGAAGCAGAAATTGGGGAGGGCACCCTATTTCTAGGTGTTCCATAAAATGATGACAGTGGTGAGAGAGGAGACCATGAAGAGCAGATAAAGCCAGAAGAGCAACTTATCAAGAATAACAATGAACTTCCCCCACATGTTAGCTGTCAGCCGCCCCTGGGCCTCCTGTTCCAACGGTGCCCTCGTTGATCCTGGATCTCCATTTAGCTTGGCCTCGCTAGATCCTGGTACCCATGTTGCCATAACGACTGGCTCCATCAGCCCTATAGAAATAATTATAGATTTTTAATAGGGGTGTGTGTGTGTGTGTGTGTGTGTGTGTGTGTGTGTGTGTGTGTGTGTAAACCTTAGAAATGATCTAATCCAAGGGCCTACCTGAGAGCATCCTCAATTAGTTATCTGTACGCTATGAGAAGAACTTCATGGGTGAGAACTCACAATCACCTGAGGAAGCCTATTACCGTTTTGGACATTGCTTAGGAAGTTTTTCTGACATCAAGCTGAAATCTATCTCTGCAGATTTCTTCCTTCGAAGGCCCAAACAGAACAATTCTGCTTCATTTTCCAGAAGAGAAGCCTTCAGACGTTTGAGATGGTTATCACGTCCCCAGTAAGTGAGAGATAGCATGATGTAGAAGATAGAGTGTTGGACCCCGGGCCGAATTCTGCTTCTGACACGTAATAATATGTGTGTGTGTGTGTGTGTGTGTGTGTGTGTGTGTGTGTGTGTGTGACCACAGTGAGGTCATGTAAACTCTCTGGGCCTCAGTTTCCTCAGGCATAAAATGGGACATTACCTGTAGTTTCTCCTTCGAGAATTGTTTGTGAAGCTCAGATATGCTTTGTTAAGTTTAAAGGGCTACATAACTACTAGTCAGTTTTATTCATTGATCCCTCTACAAAAATATGCTTTTCTACCTGTTCACTATTCTAGTGGTCTCTCTGAACCCGCTTGTGCTTATCAATACCCTTTGTAATGTTTGGGAACCAGAAATGACCAAAACATCTCCAACATGTCAGAGGGAAGTCAGCTTGACAATCACCTCTTTTGCTTGCAATACTAGCCTTGAATTAGTGCAATAAAAGCTTTATCTGCTTTTTTGACTCTCTTGTCAAAAGATTGATTCGTATGGCATTTATTCTCTCCTAATACCCCCAGATCTTTTTCACATGATCTATTATCTTGCCATGGCTCCCCAGTTCCTTTGATTTTTTGAACCCAGCCATGGGGCTTGACATTTCAACTCCTCGTACATCATTTTATTAGATTTGGTCCAATGTTCTTAGTTTCCAGGCACCTGAGGACAGGGGCTCAGTCAGGAGTTGGGAAGAACTCACAGTTAGGGACAGAGAAGGGGAAATATTTAGGCTGCAGGGGCAAAAGAAGAGACTAATCATGTGGATGTACTGATGCCAATTACCAGGCAGGTGGATGAGGTTGGGGCCAGAGCCCCTGGGTTCTTTCTGAGACCTCTTGTTACAGCGCTCTGTTGCTCGGAGGTAGTGCAGCAGCAGTGAATGGAGCCAGGGGGGCATGGGAGGGGGCTGTGTAGTAACCAGATTCAGAAGGTAGGTGAGGAAGATGGCCTCCAGCAGGCTGACTACCATCAGGGACAAGCACAGAGCAAAGTACACACCTGGGGGTCATATGAGGGGGACCTCAGTGAGCAAGAACCAGTGGGACCTCCACCCTCCTCCCATGGCCTCTTCCCCTAATCCCAACCCCAATCCCTTAATGCCACTCTTTTCCTTGCCCCCCCAGACCCTCCCACTTCTCTCTTCTTCCTCTCCACAGTGGAGAGAGCCATACTGATGAGTGGGGTGCCACTGGCTGGCAGTAAATCATTCATCATGAGCAGGAAGACGGTGTATCCCAGGAGCAGGGTCATCTTGAAAGGGGCTCAGTTGCCACTCTCAACTGGCAGGAAGAAGCTCAGGGCATCGATTGCGATCAGAAACCCACTAGGCAGCAGTAGATTTATGACATAAAGTCTGGGCCGGCGCCGGATTGTCACCTGGAAAAGGAAAGGGAGACCGAGGAAATGGGGAATGAAGGGGGTCTGAACTTGTTGGAAGGGGCAACTGGGGAAGGTCTTCATCAAAACTGCACAGTAAGGAAAGACTCCTTCCTTCCCTGGCTAAGCCAGTCCCTCTCCTCTCAGATTCACCAGCAAAGGTCTGCCTTTCTAGGACCTAGCACTTGGCACAGTGCCTGGCACACAGCAGGTGCTCAATCAATGTTTAGGGACCAACTGACGGACCTTTACCACGGTCCCCACCATGGAGACATCGATGGGTATCCTATTCTTTTGCCATCATCCGCTTATTTCTCCACAGACACCAAAGTGTTAACCCTGATGCTTGGCTTGAACCATGTTGTACGCCTGCTCGATAAACCCCAGTGACTCCCTGTTGCTTTTAGAAAAACAAGCAAACTCCCATCTCACCCTTAAAGGCCTTCATTCCCTTTCTATTGGCCGATCTTCCATTCTTGCCCTGCACACACTGTACATTGTATTCACTTGGAGATGACATTCTGTCTCCAGGATCGCTCTGCTTTGTACCAGCTGTCCTTTCCCTCCTCACTTCCCTCTCCCAGGACCCCTCGCCTCCCTCAAGGATCAGCACAAGGCCACTGCCTACTTGTGGCTTATCCCCTCCCCCCAGGAGGCAGGGGAGCTGCTGGTGTTCCCCCTCTCCCCCCCAATCCTTCATACTTCCGTACTTCATTTACTTATGTAATCCCTATATCAAACGCTTCCCCTACAGAGGCTTTAGACAGTATTCTCTCTCTCTCTCTTTTTAGACTCTTACCTTTTTGTCTTGGGATCAATAAGGCGGAAGAGTGGGAAGGGCTCGTGTGTCATTGGAAATCTTGTTAATACACAATAACGTCAATATTATATTTTGTAAGATTTATTAATAATCACTAGAAGTAACAAAATAAAAAGCTAACAAAATAAAACCTTGTGCCCATGGATCGTCTACCTGTTCAAACAGCCAGCTCCACCATGTCTTAACCCAGGAAGGAAAGAGACCTAGACACATACTCCCCCCAATTTATCTTCTGTCTAAGTCAGCACTAAGGATAGGAAGTCACTGGGCTCCTGGGAAATGTAGTTCAAAGGCACAAGATTTCCAATTACACATTTGGCAATGAGGGTTAAGTGACTTGTCCAGGGTCACAAAGCTAGGAAGTATCCACCTAGCTGCCTCCCCCTCCCTTATTGTCTCCTTAAGAAACAAAGGAAAGAGAGTTCAAACTGTCACTCTATGAGAGATTTCTCCCTATGGAGACAAGAAAAGTTCATGTTTCAACTTTGATTTGTGAGGAGTTTGCAGAGACAATGAGAAGATGAGGAGAAACTACTTTCCTGCTCAAATAGTCTTCTCTTATTTTGTGAAGAAGCATTATAAAAAGAATTTTATGAGGAGTCTAGAGGCAGACTCAAGAATGAGGACATAAGAAAAACTGAAGAGGCTGTATTCCTGTCATGGCAAGAGAAGACACAAAGACAGAAGATGTTTCGGAAAGTACTGCAGCCTTTATCTCGTAAAGAAGAAGAGGAGGATTCTTAAGGAGTCTGTTATCCCGGGTGTACAAGATGAGGTGAGACTGTTCTCAGAAGTGAAGAGAAGTCATCTACTGCTAGAGGGCTGGTCTGAGATGATTCTACCTGGGCTCATTTGCCCAGTTGAAATAATTCTTTTAACTGATCACATTATTATAAATAATCATCTATGCCTTTGTTTTATAATTGATTACATTATTAGTAGGACAGGGATAGGAATTGGACCTGTGATTTTATTGGCCCAGGAAAATCCAAGATAAAGAAACTCCATTTAAGAATCAATGCTGAGAGGGGGCAGCTGGGTAGCTCAGTGGATTGAGAGCCAGGTCTAGAGATGGGAAGTCCTAGGTTCAAATGTGGCCTCAGACACTTCCTAGCTGTGTGACCCTGGGTAAGTCACTTGACCCTCATTGTTCAAATCTGGCCTCAGACACTTCCTAGCTGTGTGACCCTGGGTAAGTCACTTGACCCCCATTGCCTAGCCCTGACCACTATTCTGCCTTGGAACCAATACACAGTATCAATTCCAAGATGGAAGATGAGGGGTTAAAAAAAAAAAGAAACAATATTTGGCTCAGTGGATTGAGAGTGGGATGCAGAGACAGGAGATCCTGGGTTTAAATTTGACCTCAGACATTTCCTAGCCACATGACTGTGAGCAAGTCCCTTAACCCCATTGCCTAGCTCTTACCACTCTTCTACCTCAGAACCAATACACAGTATCGATTCTAAGACCAAAAGTAAGTATTAAAAAAAAAAAGAATCAATGCCCAATCATATCTTCTTTTCAAATGACAGACTTAGTGATTTGCCCAGACAGAGCTCTGAAAGTTAAACGATTTGCATATGATCATGGGCCTTTTGCCCGGATCTTTCTGGCTCCAACATCAGCTCTCTATCCACTCTGACATGCTGTCTGTTGGCATTAAAGAACTTGATATTTAGAAAGATATGAAAAGTACTATTAAGAAAGGTTCTCCACTTTGTTTTATGAACTGGGATGGGGTTCTAGGCTCATTTCATCAAGAAATTCATTGAAATTTGATTAATTAATGAGAGAACATACAAATAGATCCCTGGATTGCCCTACAGCTATGCCTCGGGTTCATAAAGTTAAATTTGGGAATCAGTCGACCAGGATTCCATGTACCAGCTGCCTAAATTGGGCATCTAGTATACGGCATGCAATGCATGGTAATAAACAGAACCCGAGGTCTCATTTCTTAGCTCATGTGTGACTTCCGGTGACCATGGCCACCGTCGTTGTCTAACCCAACGATTATTCTTGGTAACAAGATCTCTTTACAATAACCCTCCTCATCCTCTTCACCGGATCCTTTCAGAAACAAAGGTACCGTCTTCTTCATTCTTTGGGTCTCCTCCAGCTTTTCTCTGGGGACAAACAGAACCTCTTATTGTTCATATCATCCCGTGATCGTTTTCTGGTTTCGAGCTTTAGAAAGAACTTCAGAAGTCATCCAGTCCAGGCCCTCGTTGAAGATGAAGAAAGTGAGAGGAGAGAGCATAAAGGGCTCCCATCCTTGAATGGAGCTGGCCAGCTCCATCCTTGCCTTTCTGCTGGTTATAGTCCCTTCCCTAAATGTTGTACTGTCTTCCAGGACAGATGGGAAGGAGAGACCTGCCAAGATGGACTCGAGCCCTCTGTTGGGGGCCTTGGGACGAATCGCAACGGCATTGCTGGGGGGAGAGAGTAGAACAAGGAAACCTGAACTCACATGGAACATGATCTGGTCATAAAGACTGGAACCCATTATCAACTTTGGGGTTGCTTTGTTGATGCCCAGGAGTTCCCATTCGCCTTGAGTCCGAATGATATCACGCGAATTGTCCGTGATCTCCCACACTTCCTTTTCCATGCCCAGCAACAGGTGATCCACTGCAGAGGAGATCAAACGGAATCAGCAGAGCTGGGACCAAGGATAAGCAAGGTAGACCAACATTTGGGGGCTGCTGTGGACTCAGGAAGACAGTGAAGAGACAGGAGACAAATACCATTTTCTAAAACTCTTATCTTTTGTCCTAGAATGAGGATCGGATATTAGTTCCAAGGCAGAAGAACGGTAAGAGCTGGGTATGGGGGTTAAGTGACTTGCTCAGGGTCACATGGTTAAGAAGTGTCTGAGGCTGGATTTGAATGCAGGACTTCACTCATCTTTAGGCCTGGCTCTCAATCTCCCAAGTCACCTAGCTGCCAAAATACAGACATATATGCTCTTCATGGCAGAAGGTGCCATTCTCCAGGGCAGATAAGGTATTTATTTGGGAGTCAGCAATGGACAGGGCCAGGCAGAGGTGCAGATTTCATCCACATTTCAGGAGGCCCAAATTCCTGGTTACTATCCTACAAATCTCTTTGTAAAATTGCTTCTGGCTCACCCACCCACACATTGTGGGCCTTCCTCTACTTTTCTAATTTCTCTTTTTTTTCTTTAAAACCCTCACCTTCTATTTTAGAATCACTACTGGTATTGGC
This sequence comes from Monodelphis domestica, assembly GCF_027887165.1. NCBI lineage: Eukaryota > Metazoa > Chordata > Mammalia > Didelphimorphia > Didelphidae > Monodelphis > Monodelphis domestica. Next base: position 529,979,765 of record NC_077228.1, read on the forward strand.
TCTAAGGCAGAAGAGTGGTAAGGGCTAGGCAATGGGGGTCAAGTGACTTGCCCAGGGTCACACAGCTAGGAAGTATCCAAGGTCATATTTGAACCCAGGACTTCCCATCTCTGGGTCTGACTCTCAATCTCTCAAGTCACTGAACCACTCAGCTGCTCCCTGCTTTTCTAATTTCAAAAATCCTTTGGCTCATTTTCACTATCACTTCTCCAAACCCTTTTCTGGGTCATTACTATTCCTTGTGGTTTGTAGAGTGTCAACTGAGAGTAGTAATAATGGAGGCAGCTAGATGGCTCAGTGACTAGAGCACGAGGAGTAGAGATGGGAGGTCCTGGGTTCAAATCTGGCCTCAGATATTTCCTAGCTGTGTGACCCTGGGCAAGTCACTTAACCCCCATTGCCTACCCTTTACTATACTTCTTCCTTGAAGCCAATACATAGTATTGATTCTATGACAGAAGGTAAGAGCTTAAAAAAATTCCCTTTAAGTATAGTAATAATGTATATAGTGCTTTAAGGTTTGTAACACATTTATATACACACACACACACAATCTCATTTGATTAATCAGTCAGCCAATAAACATTTATTAATTGCCTACAATATGCCAAACACTCTGCTAAGCACTAGAGTATCTATGGAAATGCCACCACCCTTACCTGTATACAGGAAAGAGCTGAAGGTCAGGGTGCAATTCTGCTGGTCAAAGGGGAAGTAGAAGATATCCAGGTTACAGATGCTGGTCACCTTCATAGGTTTATCATAGTTGATCCGGCCACTGCTGTGCACATAGGCATAGAGACTGGTAGGGGTTGTGTCCACGTCCATGCTGCATAGGAGAGGTGGTGGATTGGACCTCAGAGGCCATGTAGCCCAGTCCTCTAATTTTACAGATGAGGAAACTGAGGTTCACGGAGATTAAATGACTTAACCAAATCACAAAAGTAGTAGTAAACTTTGGAAGTGGGATTTGAACCCAAGTCTTCTGACTCCAAAATCATTGCTCCTTCTAATCCTCTGTACTACTTCCCTCCTACTTACTTCCCCTTTTCTATTTTTGCCAAGACATCATATTCTGGTGAAACCTTACTCCCCAATTCTCCCCCACCTTCTCAGTGACCCCATTCTCTGTCCTCTCTTCCATCTCTGTATTTTAGACCTAGAAGCTCGCACTCTTTCAATGTGTTCTCTTTAGGGTCCTGCCCTTTCCTGAGGAATGGGAATTGGGATCTGTCTTTCTTTTCTTAACCCAATACCCACAACTCTATGATGAAGAGGTCCGGGAGCCAGAGGTTCTTTGCCGCCACGCTGATTTCTGTTAAGCCCCCACATTCCTCTGGGTTCCAGCTGATGAATGGATTGTCCCAAACCTAAAATTCAGAGCAATGGAAGATGGGTAAAGATGACAAGGGCCTGATGTCTATCTAGATAAGTATCTCCTTCCCTTGTCATGCCCCCTTTCTCCCCTCTTCCCTCCTTATTTCTCTCTTTCTCTCTCCCCTTCCTTCCTTCCTTCCTTCCTTCCTTCCTTCCTTCCTTCCTTCCTTCCTTCCTTCCTTCATTCCTTCCTTCCTTCCTTCCTTCCTTCCTTCCTTCCTTCCTCTGTTTCTCTGCTTCTTTCCCATCTTAGAATTAATACTGTGTATTGATTCCAAGACAGAAGAGTAGTAAGGGTTAGGCAATAGGAGTTAAGTGACTTGCCCAGGGTCACTCAGCTAGGAAGTGTCTAAAACTGGATCTGAACCCAAGATGTTCCATCTCTGGGTCTGGCTCTCAATTCATTGAACCACTGATCTCTCTACTCTCTCACTTTTAAGCCCTGGACCCGTAACAATTCCCTCACTATTGAGCAAGGTCCCATCCGCCACCCCAATGTCTTGATTCCAGGGAGACCATGAGTGTGGTCTCCAGTGCCCTAGAGATAGGAGACCGTACTCACTTTCAGACTTCTGGCCCCTTGGTCCGGACTGCCCTCCCTCTCTGGGGTTTCTTTCCATCTCTGCCTTTTTGGCTGGCTGGATTTCCAGGAAACTTTTTTGCCCAATCCACAAACATCAGTCAAGTCTGTACTTTGTACCTGGCACTACACTAAACACTTAGAGATCCAGAGAGAAGCCAGGAATCATCCCTGCCCTCAAGGAACTTACAGCCTAATGGAGGAGACAATCTGTACAGAAATCAGCATGGAGAGGTCCAGACAATGCCTCCACTTGGAGTGGGCTTGTCTAATTCCCTGAGCTCTGCTAGCCACAGGAAAGATGTTCTGACTAGCAGAAGAGAGAACCAGGAAGGAGAGTTGCCTTACCATATTCACCCAGAGAAAGGATGTCATGAGCTGAATCTGAGCATCCTGCGGAGAGAGATTCCCATCAGGCCTAAGGAGCTCAGGAAGCCCAGCTCCATGCCAGCCTCCTTTCCTGCACTTAAATGCTCAGCCTATATATCCCAAGTGACAGACTTGTTGTTCCACTATAAACCAGGGGGTTAAGATGAGCCCCAACAGGTAAATAAGCCAATAATACTTGGCATATTTGACTTATTTTAAGGTTTGAAACGTGCTTTATGTATAACATGCTCTATAAAGTGTTTTATGCTATTTATGGGTGGGAAAACTGAGGCCAGAGAGGCTCACATAATGCCAATAAAGTGCTCTACGCATATGGATATCCTTACAACATTCCCCACGAGGGAAGTATTTCAGATATTCCATTTCCCATTTTGCAGATGAGGAAACTGAGTCTTAAATTGTCAAAGAGCCAGTAAGAATCAGAGGCAGGATTTGAAATCAATTGTTAATTTCCTCCAAGTCCAATGGTTTATCCATTGCATTATCAAGTCTATTCGGTCTGAGCTGCTGATAGAAAATTCCAAATAGAGTAGCTAAGTGACCTTGGACAAGTCTCTTAACCCATTTGCCCGACCCTTGCCCTTCTGTCTTAGAGTTGTTACTAAGACTTTAAAAAGGGATGTTGCTTTTTTAAAAAAGGAAATTCCTCATAGAATTTCACTTGGGAAAAATGGAATTTGTTGCAGAAATATCGTTAGGCTAGGCCTACATGTGTGGTGATGGGACAGTGACTTGTCCGTCATTGCGTGAGTAGCAAGAGAACCAGATCCTCTGACATCAAAGCCGACCGACCCCCTTTCTATTATCCTGTCCTCATATTTGGGGCCCAGGGAGATACGGCAGAGTAAAGGACTCACCACATCCAAAATGGCAGATAGGGTGAAGGAGATGTTGACCAGGGTGGGAACTCTGAAATTGATAACTGGACGGAAGGCCTTTCTGTCAAACACTGACTGGAAGGCATTAGGGTCTACTCCATACAGGTCGAACCCTGTGCAGTTGATGGTGTAGGCATCACTGTGCCCAGTGTAGGGTGAGAAACCTGCAAGAGAGATTTCCAGCTCTGTGGTTTCCCATCAGAGAGGGGGGGATACAGGCCCCAGGATATGGGGACCTTCTCAGAGGGAAGGCTGGAAAGGTTTATTGGAGAATCCATGCAAAGTCTCCCTAATCTCCAGATGACCCAGGATTCACACTGAACCCTTCCTGCTTGGGCCAAGGCATATGAGATGGTCTAGTAGGCAAATGGTGGAAGCTGATGTGGTCAGTTCTCAGCCCTTACTTCCTCTAGGGTTCCTGCCACCATGCAAAACTGAAGCAGCGTCCCTGAAAAGTCCACCCTGGTCCAGTGACTGCACTTTAATATTCTCATCCCCCCCAACTCCCAAACCTCACGGGTCATCTCTGGGGTGTTTTGTCTTGTCCTAGACCTTCCATCCAGGTCAAGGAGGAAATTTGCCTTCATTTCCCTTCATTACACAGATCTCTCACCTTGTGCAGAACTGGAGGGCAACAAGAGTGAGAGCAGTGGGAGGTACTTAGGCAGCTAAGGCACCTCGATGATGATGATGATGATGATGATGATGATAATGATGATGATGATGATTTCCACAATGCAGGGCATTATCTGTTCTTTGTAATTTGGGACAGTGATGGCGAACCTTTTAGAGATGGAGTGCTGGGCCCTATTCTCCCAATCAAGTGCCATACCCACCTGCCCCCAGAGACCATTTGCCATTCCCCTTCCCCCGAGTTCTGGATGTACCCTGCTCCCCCTTTACCCCACACAGGGGAGGGAGAAAGCATTCCCATTGGGCTGCTGGACAGAGGAGTGGGTGAAAAAATGAGGAATGTCCTCAGCAAATGTACAGAGGGGGGAGGGGAGTGGCCCAAGCACTCCACTCCCCTCCAGCTCTGCCACTTGTGAGTCACCCACTTTACCCCCTGTGTGCTCCCATTGAACTGCTGGGCAGAGGGGTGGTAGATGTGAAAAAATGTCATCAAGGACAGTGGAGAGGGGGAGGGGAGCAGCTCAGGCCACGTCCCTTTGCCTTTTTAATAACAAATTGGGATGGAGTGGGGGTGCATGTGCCCACAGAGAGCATTCTGTATATCATATTTGGCACCTGTGCCACAGGTTTGCCATCACTGATTTAGGATGCTATCTGTGCCATTCACTTAGAGAGTCCCACATCTCAGAATGAGGAGGGGACTCAAAGACCATGAAGTCTGACATAATTAAAACAGCAACTTTTTCACATTTTTTAAAAGATTGGCCTTGGGTTTTCATTAGGCTGGAGAACTTTTTCTGCTAATAGAGACTGATAGTTTGAGGAACAGAAAGCTTAAAGGATTTGCCCACTGAGGTTATTATACAATTAGAAAGTGTCTGCAGAGACATTCAAATTCATGTCTCCTTCATTCCCAAATCTAATACCTTGCTACCATACCACATGGTGGAATGGATAGAAAACCAGTCTCAGAATCATGGGAACCCAGGAAATCAAGGCCTATCTCTAATACCTACTGGATGTGTGACCCTGGGCAAGTCACTTCACCTCCAAATATCTTCACTTTCTCATTTGTGAAAGGGGAGAGTTCTACTTGTGTCCTTGGAGGTCCTTTCTAGTTCTAGGGAATAATAATGAGAGCTAGCATTTTAATGGTATTTTAAGGTATGCAAAGTACTTAACAAATATGATCTCATTTGATCGGTACAGCAACCCTGGGAGGTAAGTACTATTATTGTTGCCATTTCACAGGTGAGGGAACTGAGGCAGGCAGAGGTGAAGGGATTTGCTTAGGGTCACACAGCTAGGAAGTATCTGAAGCTGAATTTAAACTCAAGGTTCTTGATTCTAGGTCCAGACCTCTGGGCATTATGCCACTTGATTTCCTTTAGCAAATGGTTATCTCGCATAGATCCAAAGACATCCTCCCCTTCCTTGGGAGGAACTTTCTGCCATTCCATTTTGGGGGAGCTCTAATTATTAGGGTTTTTTCCCTTGCTGTTAAGCCTTCCCTAGTCATTTCCTCCTATTCTCTGGGGCCAAAGAAAAGAATTCTAATCACTCTCCTAAATGATGGCCTTTCAAATCCTTGAACCCAGCCAGCATATCCCTCCCTAAAATCTTCATGGAACTGGAGAATAAGACTTGGAAATGTGGTCCAACTTCCCCCATTTTACAGATGAGCAAACTGAGCCACAGAGAAAAGGAGAAGGAATTTGCTTAAGATTGTGGCATCAATGGGAGGTGACCCTAGCTTCTCAAATTCCAGATCCAGCATTCTTTCTATCATGCCACTCTTCAGATTAAAAGTCTCACTTCGTTTAACTGACCCTTGAACGAGCATGGTGAGCGTGGTGTTCAGGCCCTTCCCTTATCCTGCCTTCACTACTATCCCCAAAAGGATTTCTTTTGAGTAAAGTATTTTGTAAGTCACAAAATGCTTGGAAGAGAGAGAGAAGTCTGGCCTTGGGATTTCCTCAGTAAAATCAATGCAGACTGACATCCTCTTGGAAACTCCTAGTCCATGATAGCTGCCCAGGACAGCAAGAGGGTGTGACTGGTCCATGTCAGAAGCTAGCCTGGACCTCAGATGGTTCTCTATCTCCACAAGATGTATAATAAATAGGAACATGCAAGCCAATCTATTTGTAACAGTCCTCTTTGAAGGAGGGAAGAACTGGAAACAAAGTAGAGGAGCAGGGAGAAATGATTAAACAAACCGGTCCATGAATGTAAAAACACAAATATGATGAATACAAAGAAGTATGAAAAGACCTGTATGAATTGATACAAAGTAAAACACCCAGAACAGAGCCCAGAAAACAAATATATACCCATCCAAGTAAAAAGAAAGAACAACCACAATTAATCAAATGAAACTGAATGCTGTGTAATTATCATGAAGAAGAGATAGAAGACTCCTCCTCTCCCCCATACACTTCTTTGCATAACTAGGGGATTGTGGGTATGGTTGTCAGACTTTTTGAGCTTTCCTGTTGTTTGGTATTGCTGATCCCTCTCTCCCCCCCCCCCCCACCCCCATACCCTGATTTTTTTTTTAGCCTTTGTTATAAAGGATTGCTGTTTGTTGTTCAATCCTGTCTAACTCTTCCTGACTCTATTTAGCCTTTTTTTTTTTTGGCAAAGATACTGGAGTTGCTTACCATTTCCTTCTCCATTTCATTTTATAGATGAGGAAACTGAAGCAAACAGGGTTAATCAGCTTTGCCCAGGGTCGCACAGTAAGTGTCTGAGGCCAGATTTGAACTCAGGAAGATGAGTTCACTCTACCCACTGCACTACTTAGCTGCCCTCTGGAGGGATTGGGAAATACAAGTGATGTAAAAACAAAATATAACAAGAATGTTTAAAAAATACTTTTCCATACCACTTAGCCCACATCACTTGTCTCCAGAGGTTGGGAGATGGCATAATGTATTCCTTTTAATGTCAGTGAGTACCTGGATGTTGGGGGTATAAGTACTTGACCTGGAATGAAAGAGAGTTAGAGAAGAGAGAAGCAGAGATGAAGTGACTAAATGGAAGCAGAGAGAGGCAGCCAGGAAGGTTCAAGGCCGGCATCATTATGTTTCTATCTGGGATAGAGAGAGGTATGATGGGAAGAAAAATGAAAAAGAAGGGGTCGGGGTACTTCCTGGAAGCTGGCTTTGCTCCATCTCCTTCCCCTTCCCCTGCTCCTGTCTTACCTTGAAGTAGAACACAGAGAATCAGGCAGCGGAGAAATCCCTCCCTGTAATGCTGTCTCTCTTTCATCCTTCTCTTCTCAGTGCCTCTCTGGGGACTTGGCAGGGGTTAGGGGCACAGCAGAGCTTAAAGGACTAAAAGCCACACCTCAAGACCTGACTTTGACTACTGGTGTCAGCTCACCCTTGCCTCCTCATTGGCAAGTAAACTTGGTGGCTTGAGAGTGTCACCAAAGGAATGCCTCACCCTGGGGTTGCAGCTCAGGTGCCAATAGGAAGTTGGGAAGTCAGGGCAGAAGATAGCTTGGCTGAGGATTAGATGGTTATTGGTGGCACAGTGAATAGAATACTGAGCATGGAATCAGAAAGATCTGAGTTCAAATCTATCCTCAAATCCTTCCTAGCAGGGGCAGCTGGGTGGCTCAGTGCATTGAGAGTCAGGCCTAGAGATGAGAGGTCCTAGGTTCAAATCTGACCTCAGACACTTCTCAGTTGTGTGACCCTGGGCAAGTCACTTAACCCCCATTGCCTAGCCCTTACCACTCTTCTGCCTTGGAGCCAATTTGGCTCCAAGACAGAAGGTAAGGGTTTAAAAAAAAATCCTTCCTAGCTATATAGTGGTAGTCTCTTGGTGACCGAGAATGACTAACCTTCCTAGCTATATGATGCTGAAAAAGTCTATTTACCTCAGTTTCCTCAACTGTAAAATGGAGATGATAATAGCGCCTACTTTTGAAGGGTCCTTATGAGGATCAAATAAGATATTTGTAGAAAGCATTTAGAGTATAGTACCTGGAACATAGTAAATCCTATATAAATGCTTTTCCCTTTCCCCTTCCTCCAAATAATGGCTGTCATGTACTTGATAGTCACATATAAAATATGAACATAAAGTCATGGAAGTGCCAACTTGGAAAAGCACAGAAGCACTAAAGTCGTCAGAAAAACCAAATCTTTCATCAAGATAAGAGGCAGGTCCTTAATAATTGGCCGCCACCCAGAGCCAAGCCCTACTGGGGGCTCTGGGGACAGTGTCTCTGGGAGAACACACCATCAAAGATGATTTTCCAAAGAATAATCGAACTTGGGGACTTATATACCTTTTGGGGAATTAAGTGCAGCAAACATACACTGACAGTTTACAAGCAGGCTTGGGAAAGAGACGGTAGTTGGAGGCTGGGGTATCAGAGAGTATCCTAAACCATACTGGATACAAAAGTATGGCTTCAGTGAGGAGCTGGGCTATCTGGGAGAGGTCCCTGCAGAATGGGAGAGACAAAAATTTATCTACCAGTCCCATCTAAACTGGGATCATTAAGTACTTTAAGGTTTATTATTCATTCAGGGACAAGGCCAGTCTGGGACCTCCCCCAAGGGACAGGGGCAAACTTGGGGTTTCCAGAAATAAAGTTGACAGAAGAATGGACTATTAGGGTGGGGTTCAAGCTCAGAACCCAGTTAGTTTTACCTCCAATCTGAATAGGAACCCACTTTACAACATCTTGGCAAGTCATCCACTGACCCCTTCTGCTGGTCTGGCTTAGATAAGTCTCCTGTGAATCTTTCTCTTGGTTCATTGGCCTTTCTATCACTCTGCATTATTTTGTGAACTAACATTGTTTACAGTCTTCCAGTGGGCTCTTTTGTCTACAAAGGAGCTTATATTCTTTTTCTTTTTCTAATTCAATTTTATTTTATTTTCAGGTCCAAATTCTCTCTCTCCTACCCTCCACCACCTCAACCCACTGAGAAGAGAAGACAAATAAAACCTATTACAAATATATATAGTCATGCAAAATAAATCTCCACATCAACCATGTTTCAAAAAAAAAGTAAGAAAAAGAAAAAGGATGCTTTAATCTGTACTCTGAATCCATTAGTTCCCTATCTAGAGGTGGATAGCCTATTTCAGTATAAATCCTTTGCAATTGTGCTTAGTCATTGCATTGAGCAGTTACAACATTTCCCAAAGTTGATTATCTTTCCAATATTACTGTCTAAATTATTTTCCTTCTTCTGCTCACGTCCCTTTGCATCAGTTCATACAAATCTCTCCAGGTATTTGGAAGCCATTTCCTTCATCATTTCTTAGATCACAATAGTATTCCATTGTATTCCTATACCATAACTTGTTTAACCAGTCCCCAATTGATCAGCATCATCTCAGGTTCCAAATGAGCTTATATTCTAAACCTATTTTGTCCTTCGCAAAGTGATCAAGTACTTGTTTGTTTTCTGGTCTCTTTTGACCTCCTTATTATGATGATTACTTTGTATCAGTTAAACTACCATAGGAGATGGTGATGGTTTTACTTATTTTTTCTTTTATATATTCTGGTCTCTTTTGACCTCCTTATTATGATGATTACTTTGTATCAGTAAAACTACCATAGGAGATGGTGATGGTTTTACTTATTTTTTCTTTTATTTATTTTCTACTTTTTTGTGCAGTAAATTTTTTGGAATAGATTGGATTAGAATAGCTATAATTTCACCCAGTGTCTTGTCATGATTATCCTTTCTTCTGATTTGCTATTAATTTTTAAACTCGACTCTATAATAATAATTCCACATTGGTATCCAGATGTTTCCGGTCTGGTAAGATATAAACAATTATTTCCAAGAAGGGAGTGATGTGGTTCAGCATTCATCTTAGCCACTGTCTTCTGAATCTCTTCTAGAAGAAAGTGTGAGGCTTCTGAGCTTCACGTCCAATCAATAAGTCATTAACACTTTAAGGCCATTTCTTAATTCTGAATCACATTTTGTAACATTCTTTTACGCCATCTTCTCTTTGTGTCAAAATCATTGAGTATAAATGTGTAATGTTGACTTGGTTTAGAAGACAAACTCTTGATGGACTTTCCCAACCTCTTCATCTTCTACAACAAATGTTGGCACAGATGTTGCATTTGTCTTCCTGGCGGTTTGTCTACCTATGCTAATGATGAATTCTGTAAGGCAAGATGGAAGCCATGAAATAATGGCTTGCATTCCCTTCAACATCATCATAAAGCTAATGGCTCACCTTTTTATTTGATTCTACAAAGAGAACCTTCAAAACTTCCCTTTGGGCTTTAAAAGACTGTCTGCCCTTTGATCCAGCCATAGCACTGCTGGGTTTGTACCCCAAAGAGATAATAAGGAAAAAGACTTGTACAAGAATATTCATAGTTGCACTCTTTGTGGTGGCAAAAAATTGGAAAATGAGGGGATGCCTGAACAAATTGTGGTATCTGATGGTGATGGAATCTTATTGTGCTGAAAGGAATAATGAACTGGAGGGATTCCATGTGAACTGGGAGAACCTCCAGGAACTGATGCAGAGTGAAATGAATGAAATGTACACAGAAAAGAAAACATTGTGGAACTATCCAATGTAACAGACTTTTCTACTAGTAACAATGCCAACAAACCAGGACACTCCTGAAGGACTCATGGGAAAGAATGCTAACCACATCGAAAGAAAGAACTATGGGAGTAGAACCGCAAAAGAACATGATCACTTATCACATGTATATATGGGTATGTGGTTTGGGGTTTAGGCTTTAAAAGATTGCTCTATAGCAAAAATGAATAATATGGAAATTGGTATCAAGTGATAGCATTAGTACAACTCAGTGGCATTACTTGTAGGCTCTGGGAGGTGGGAGGGAAGAGGGAAGGGAAAGGAAATGAATCATGTCAATATGGAAAAATATTTAAAAATAAAAATTACAAAAACACAAATTTTTTTAAAAGCTTGAATTTACCTTAAAAACAAATAAACAAACAACTTCTCTTTGTCTGTAACTTACATCTTTTGTATTCAATGATGTAGTGAATACCACTGTTACTACTTCCTATTCTAGAAGATTCAATTTCATGGGCACTGGAGCAGAATCTCCCATCTAGAATAAGGAAGCATTTAGTTTCTCATCAGAGATGATCTAAAAGCTGTGTGACTCTCATCACCTTCTGTGAATGATAATATTATGATAACTTTAGTCAGGCATTAAATATTTATTAAGGTTTTACTATATGTCAGGCACTGGGCTAAGCATTTTTTGTAGTTTATAGCATTTTCACAGCCCTGTGAGGTAGGCAAATCGACCATATTATGACTCCCATAGGAAAGATGAGTAAACCAAGACTCAGAGAAATTAAATTAATTTGCTTAAGGCTATTGCAACTGGCATGTCACAGAGCTAATGTCCTTAAGAGAGCATGAAAGGTGAAAGAAGTCTTGGCTCTGGAGTCAATCTTACCTCTGATGCACTACTTGGGTAGGCTGCAGAACCTCAGTTTCCTCAAATGTAAAATGAAGAGGTTGGACTACACGAGATCCCCTCAAACTCTAGACTGAAGAACCTTAGTACCTTACCTTCCTTGGGTTTTAGTTTTCTCCTGTATAAAATGAGGGGGCTGGACCAGATGGTCTCTGGGAGGCCCCTTCCTACCCTAGAGTGATGATCCTCTGACCCTAACTGGGATAACAGTCCAGGTGGATTTCAATACCAAATTGAATGATCTTCCTATTCAGTCACAGTGTTGACACACAAGAAGTTATCAGGGTAAACAGCTGCTTTGATGACTGAGGTCAGAGTCACTCAGCTCATTATATTCCTAAATACAATATAGTATCTTTTATTCTTTAGGGCAACTCAGGTATCTTTTTAAAATTTATTTTTTATTTTAAACCCTTACCTTCCATCTTAGAATCCATACTGTGTATCAGTTCCAAGGCAGAAGAGAGTTAAGGATTAGGTAATGGGGGGTCAAGTGACTTGCCCAGGGTCACACAGCTGGGAAGTGTCTGAGGTCAGATTTGAACCCAGGATCTCCCATCTCTAGGCCTGACTCTTAATCCACTGAGATACCCAGCTGCCCCTGCAGGTATCTTTTTTTAAACCTTTACCTAAGTATCTGTTCCAAGGTAGATGAGCAGTAAAGAGTGGGCAATGAGAGTTAAGTGACTTGCCCAGGGCCACAAAGCTATGAAATGCCTGAGGTCAGATTTGAATGCTCCCATCTTGAGGGATCTCCTGTCTCCAAGCCATGCTCTCTATCCACTACACACACACACACACACACACACACACATCTACACATGTGTGTACTCAGAGTCCACTTGATCTCTGTCTGGATGAGGGTGGCCTTTTTCATCCTGAGTCCTTTGGAGTCATCATGGATCACGAGATTGTTCAAAGTTCCCAAGTTCCTTTCATTTATAGCGAGTTGATTATTGGTAAGAACAACGTTGCTGTTCTCTGGGTTCTGCATCAGTTCTTAGAAGTCTTCCCGGGTTTTGGTGAAAGCTCTTCCTTCACCTTTTCATCTAGCTCAATACTATTCCATCCCAATCAAACCTGGCTATGCCTCATTTTCTTGTACTTCGTAGAAAAGGCATTTTTTAAAAATGGAAGGTTTGTGGCAAGCTTGAATCAAGCTAGTGGATCGGTGTCATGTTTCCACTGGTCGGCGCTCAGATCGATCGTGTCTGTCCTGATCAGGTAATTCTTGCCATAGCTCACACTTTTTCACGATGGTTATACCTGCTATGGTGATCTGTGTTCAGTGATCTTTGACGGCACTGTGGTACTTGTTTGGGGGCACCATTTAAGAGAGCAAATTGAATCAGGAATGTTGTAGGTATTCTGACTGCTCCATCAACTGCCGTTTCTGTCTCTCCCTCTCCTTGGGCTCCTCTATTGCCTCTGACACGACAATGTTGAAATTAGGCTAATTAATAACCCTACAATGACTTCTCAGTGCTCAGGGGGTTCTTGTTGAGGTACAGACAGAATTATACGACTTCTGTAGAACCTCTCTAACCCTGGTAGCATAAAGTAACATAAGATATCTGAGATTTGGAAAGGGGCACTGCTGACAGGTACAGCCATAGTTTGATGCTGTCCAGCATCTGAAATTAGGCATCTTAGGCCACTGATGGGCAAATCTATGGCATGGGTGCCAAAGATGGTACACAGAGCACTCTCTGTGGGCACTCAACCACCCTCTCCCCCACCCAGTTCATTACTAGAAAGGCAGAGGGACTTAGTGGAGCTGCTCTCCTCCCCTCTTCACCACACCTGATAACAATTTTTTACACATCCCCTGCCCCTCTACCCAGCATCCCAATGGGAGTGCACAGGGGGGAAAGTGGGCAGCTCACAGGCGGCAGAGCTGGAGGGGAGCAGAGCACTCTAGGCCACTCTCCTCTCCAGAGGGCAAGGTGTGCCTAGCACTCAGTGGCAGGGAGTGGCACAGAACTCAATCTGGGGGGGGGTAGGGGGATGGAGGGGCAGGGCCTGGTACTCCACCTCTAAAAGAGTTGCCATCACAATCCTAGGCATTGAGTCCTAGGGGCCACATCCAGAAAGAAAGCCTGTCACTCAGCAGGAGATATAAACAGAAAAATTTAGAGCCTTTTGCCAGTCATAATTATGATCTTCTACCTCTCCCTCCCCACCACCATCTTATTAGAAGAATCTCTCCTTGGGAGGCAGCTAGGTGGCTCAGTGGTTTGAGAGTCAGGCCTAGAAGGTCCTGGGTTCAAATCTGGCATCATACACTTTCTAGTTGTGTGACCCTGAGTTAGCCATTTAACACCCAATGCCTACCCTTACACTCTTCTGCCTCGGAACCAATATTGATTCTAATACAGAAGGGTTAAAAAAAAAAAGGATTCTGTCAGTGAAGGCTCTGGGTGTGAACTCCAGACTAGATTATTGCATTTAAATAGATTCCTATATTTAGAATTAAAAGAGACCTTAGAGGAGACAGCTGGGTCAGTGGATTGAGAGATAGGCCTAGAGATGGGAGGTCCTGGGTTCAAATCTGCCCTCAGACACTTCCCAGCTGTGTGACCCTGGGCAAGTCACTTGACCCCCATTGCCTAGCCTTTACCACTCTTCTGCCTTGGAGCCAATACACAGTATGGATTATAAGATGGAAAATGAGGGTTTAAAACAAGAAGAGACCTTAGAGACTTAGTCCAAGTCCTTCTTTTTACCAATGAAAACCTGAGGCCCAGAAAGGGGGTGTGTGATTTATTTAAGTACCGGAATGTGTTGTTGACAGAGATGTGAATCAATCCAACCACTCCTTAAAACAATTTGGAACTATGCAAAGAAAGTGATGAGTCTGCCCTGCTGGACACACGCCCCAAGACAGTCAGAGGTCCCCTGGGCCCATATGTCCCAATGTGCCAGGATTTTATGATTATTTAACGTCGCTATTGTCAGCAATGCGACACTGTAAGATGATCCTGGAGGATGGAGGAAGATAGACGCTATCCGCCTCCAGAGAAGGGGCTGGCAGCATCCGAATGCAGATGGACACTGACTGTTTCTTAACTTCCTTTTCCTTCTTTCTTCCTGTTTTCTTTTGCAACAGAACTAATATGGAAATAGGTTTTCCATGACTGCACGTGAATCTTGTCTGATTGCTTGCCTTTTCCATGAAGTGGGAAATATTTGGAGTTCAAAATTATTTTTAAAAAGGTTTAAAATTGTCTTTGCATGTAATTGGAAAAAAAAACTTTAACATAATTATAATTAATACCAAAATGTTTATTATAATAACAGCTTTTGTAATAGCAAAGAATCACAGGGAATCCCCAGCATTTATACAATAGCACCCTAAGGTGCTAAGACCTCTCAGAACGTAGCACGGAAGGGCTTTTGTTTTTTTTTTTAACCCTCACCTTCTGTCTTAGAATCAATACTGTGTATTGGTTCTAAGGCAGAAGAGCAGTAAGGGCTAGGCAATGGGGGTCAAGTGACTTGGCCAGGGTCACACAGCTAGGAAGGGTCTGAGGCTAGATTGGTCTTAGGCAAAAGACACGAAGTCTATTTCCAGAATTCATAGACTCATACTCTAGAGCTGAGAAGGAGCTCAGAGGTCTTCTTGTCCCAACCTCTTCTTTTACAGATGAGGAAAAAAATGACTTACCCACAATCCCCCAGGTCATAAGTAGCAGAGTCATGATTCTACTTCCCACTGTACCACGGGGCCACTCCTAGCTGCTGTCATAATCCCCCGGACCCCAGAGTCCCCGCCATTAGCACCAGGAAGCTCCAGAGGAGGACTTTGGTGGAGGCCGGGTACTCCCTGGCCATCGACATTTGATGTTGTTCAAGAAAGCACACATTTGGTCCCAACATTTCAATGGCGGTTCAGGGACTTCTCTTCTGTTTTCAGCTTGGAGTGATGCATGTACCAAGGGGTCTAGAAGAGCCTGGTGGGCATAGTGCCCATCCCCCAATCCTCCTGCCCATTTGGCATGGCTCGGGCTTCATGGGTGCCTCTCATGGGGTAAGGGCAGAGGCAGTGAACTCCCCCAATGGACCAGGGCCTCCATTCAGAGCAATCAGGGTCACAGGCATAGTTATTTGAGAATGAGGAGCTTGAGGCTCTGGGAGGGTGAGGTCTCACCTAGCCTAACAAGAAAGCTCAGGTTGAGAAGGTCTGAGGGAGGGGTTAGGACAGAAATCCAAAGCCCACTGAAACAGATTTAGAGCCCAAAAGGATTTTTGAGTTGACCTAGTCCAATTCTCTCATCTTACAGATGAGGAATGAGGTGCAAAGAGCTTAGGGGAAATGACTGTCCCAAGGTCACACAGGTGGAAAGTGGCAGTCAGGATCTGAACTCGAGATTTAGAGCTCAAAGGATCTTTAGAGGCTGAGAGGAGGAAAGGGACTTGGGTCTTGGGTCTCAAATCCAGCAGGGACTCCATCCACACAAAACACTGCCATATCCAGTTCCCTTTTTCATTGTCCCACAATAACCACAGCGATTTGTTTGGTTTTTCCAAGAGAGTTTAATGAGGAGGTAAATCGAGCAAGAATGGAAGGTTCCAGAATGGAAGGGCGTTGGGTGCTGTTGGCTGCAAATGCTGCCCAGGCTCGAAGGACAAAGTTTTCTTGCAATAAGGAGCAATCAATCATCAGCCTGCTGGCCCTGGCGGGGGTGGGGGGTGGCTAGAGGGCTGGATTGTTTTAATCACAAAGGCTAAACATGGCAGAGCTGACCACTAGACACCCCAAGGGCCCGCTTTGGCCAGGAGAGGGCAGCAGCAGCATGGCTGAGGGTACTGGCCAGCAGCTAGCATAGACAACCAATGAGGTTTCTCCTAGGACAGCTAGGTGGTGCAGTGGATAGAGCACCCAAGATCCAAAAATAGGTGAGAGGCAGTCGGTGCCTCGAGGAACTCACCATCTAATGGGAGACCTAACAAGAAAGTTGTACAAACAAGTTGTATAATGGTGGCCCAGTGGATAGAGCGCCTGGCCCGAAGTCAAGAAGACTCATCATCTTTCTGAGTTCAAATCTGGCCTCAGCTAGGTGACCCTGGGCAAGTCACTTCACCCTGATTGCCACAGTTCCCTCCTCAGTCAAATAGGCAGGAGAAGGAAATGGCAAAGCACTTCCAGTATCTTTGCCAAGAAAACCCCAAATGGATTCATGAAGAGTCATGGCTGAAATGCCTGGACAGCAGTCAATGGCACGAAGGCACTAGAATTAAGAAGGACTGGGGAAGGCTTCTTGGGGAAGGTGGGATTTTAGCTGGAACTTGAAGGAAGCCAGGGAAGCCAGGAGACAGGAATGAGGAAGGAGAGCAATACAGGAATGGGGGAAAGAGAAAATGCCCAGAGCTGAGAAATGGGTTTCTTCGCACTGAAGCAACCAGGAGTAGATTTATTGTTGCTGCAGAAAGGCTGGAAAGGGCTGTGTAGGGGCAGGACTTTGTATTGGATCCTGAAGGTGAAAGGGAGCCATGGAAGCTTATTGAGAAGGGGAGTGACGTGCTCCTGATTTGTCAAGTCCAACCTCTGATAGAACCTGGACTCTGATAGCCAGGAGCAGAGAAGTTAAATTGCAGAGACTGAGGGTGTGTCCTTATCAGATTCCCTCTACCCAAGAGATCTCTGGTCTTAACCCTTCACCCACTATTTATTTATTCAGTTCAAAGTCTGTGCTTGCTTTTACTAAATCAGGCAGCATATTTTGCTGGCCCTAAATGCTTTGCATACCTAAAGATTCAAGGGCTTCTCGCACTGATTGGTTCATTACTCCCAAATTTCAGAAGGCCATAAAGTATGAGAAGCTTGACTGTTGTTCAGTCACATCCTGCTCTTTGTGACTCTCATCTGGGGTTTTCTTGGCAGAGATACTGGAGTGGTTTGCTATTTCCTTCTCTGGTTCATTTTACAAATGAGGAAACTGAGGCAAATAAGGTTAAATGACTTGCTCAGGGTCACACAGCTAGTAAAGCTAGCTTTACTAGCTTCCTGACTTCTGACCTGGTGCTCTCTCTGCTGAGCCTATATAGTTTGTTCTTGTTTGTACAACTGGCTTGTTATCTCTCCCATTAGATTATGGGCTCCTTGAGGGCAGAAACTCTCTTTTGCCTCTTTTTGTATCCTGGGGACTTAGCCCAGTGCCTGACACTATTTAACAAATATTTAATATTTGGTATTTAACAAGTGCTTTTTTTTTTAAACCCTCACCTTCCTCTTGGAATCAATACTGTGTATTGGTCCCAAGGCAGAAGAGTGGTCAGAACTAGGCAATGAGGGTTAAGTGACTTGCCCAGGGTCACCCAGCTGGGGAGTGTCTGAGGCCAGATTTGAATCAATCCACTGAGCTACCCAGCTGCTCCCATTAACAAGTGCTTATTGACTGACTGGCTAAACCTAGGGCTTATAGACTCTGGAGCAATCTAGGCCCTGTGCTAATGCTGCCTTTTACACAGGTGAGTGTTGCTGTTTTCCAAAGGAATGTTCATAGATTTAGAACAGAAGAGAACCTTGGAGGCTGTCCCATCTGATGCAATCCTCTCACAGTATAGTTGAGGGAGCCAAGCTTCAGAGACTGGAAGTGACTGGTGTACTCCCACAGATAGGAG
Organism: Monodelphis domestica; assembly: GCF_027887165.1. Classification (NCBI taxonomy): domain Eukaryota; kingdom Metazoa; phylum Chordata; class Mammalia; order Didelphimorphia; family Didelphidae; genus Monodelphis; species Monodelphis domestica. Next base: position 529,997,718 of record NC_077228.1, read on the forward strand.
GTATATTTGAACCCAGTTCTTCCATGATCCAATCGCAAAGGACCTGAGTTCAAATCCTGCCTTTACCAATTAAGTAGTCGTAGTAGTACTACTACTACTGCTTCTTCTTCTATTATTGTTATTTTTAATATAAAAACCCTTACCTTCTGTTTTGGAGCCAATACATTGGCTCCAAGGCAGAAAAGTGGTAAGGGCTAGGCAATGGGGATGAAGTGACTTGCCCAGGGTCACCCAGCTGGGAAGTGTCTGAGGCCAGATTTGAACAGATAGGACCTCCTATCTCTAGGCCTGGCTCTCTATCCACTGAGCTACCCAGCTACCCCCTGCTTCTACTATTATTATTACAGCCTTGGGCAAGCCTTCTCTGAGCCCCATGTGTTAAATGGAACAGGGCTGTCAACTAGATGCCCTTAATATGGCTTCCAGTTCTAAATATCTCGTTCTGTCCACCATAGAATATTGCTAATCACTGATGTGGTTAGAGGAGAAAGGATTCAGAATAGCAGATCAGCAGAGGGATCTGAGGCAGATGGATGGATGGATGGACGGTAAGAAGATAGACAGAGACAGAAGATGGATGGGTGACTAGATAGATGGACGATAGGTAGAGAGAAAGATGATCCACACATAGAGCAAAGCTGGATGGAAATACCACTTCCTTTGTTCCCAGTTACAGGCTCTTGAATGGAACTGGAGGAAACCATTCAATCATGCTCCCTGGGCCCAGCAGAGTGGACAATTTAATCTCAAGTGGATGCTCACCCCAGCAAGGTAAGCATTCTATTCCTCCTCAATCTCTCCTACCCCCTCTGGGTAAGTAGCAGCTGTTCCAAATCAGGTCCTTTCCCTCAGGCTTCCTGTGGCCCGCCTTGTCCCTCCCCTTTCAGGTGCAGCGCTCACCTCACACTTCACCCACCAGAACCGGTCATTCCCCCAGAACTCCTCCTTCTCCACGTAGCCTCATCTCGCAGGATTCAGACTTCCCCTATGATCTCCTCCACACAATCTGCAATGAAGAGGTTGCCTTTGTCATGGCCAAATCCAGTCTTTCCATGCCCACTCTCAGTCCCATCCTGAAGACTTCTCCAGGAAATTGTCCCCGCTCTGCCTCTCGTCTTCCATATTGTTCCATATTGTCATATTAAAAAGAAATGTTTGCTACTACCCCGGCAATCTCCCTGTATCTCTTGACCACCCCTTTATCAGCTAAATGACTTGAAAGAGTCACCTACATTCAATGTCTCTCCTTCCTCTCCTCATTCTCTTTGAAACCTTCTGCATTCTGGTTTGTGATGTCATCAGTCAACTGAAACTTCTCTCTTCAGAGCTCCTAAGAATTTCTTAATTGCCAAATGGCCTTTTCTCAATCCTCATCTTCCTTGACCTCTCTGGAGCCTTTGCCACTGCCAATCACCCCCTTCTCCTCAATTTTCTCTCTTCTCTACGTTTTGAGAACACTGCGGTCTCCTGCTTCTCCTATCTTTAGAACTCGTTCTTCTGCGTCTCCTTTGCTGGTTCCTCGTGTCATGCCCACAAGCCCTGTGAATAGTCTCTGGCTTTGTCCTGGGCCCCCTGCTCTTTTTATCTCTCTCCTATTTGGGTTGGTGATCTCATCAGCTTCCGTGGATTCAATGATCATCTTTGTGCCTGACTCACAGATCTCTCTTTCCGTCTCTAAACTCTCTCTTGAGCTCCCATCCCTCATCACCAACTACTCATTGGACATTTAGAACTAGATGTTCCACAGGCATCTCAAATAACTAGATATAATAATATCTATCTATCTATCTATCTATATATATAATATAATAAATAACTAACATCTCCACAAAACTAGAATAGAATTCAATTGTCTTTCCCCTCTAGTTCGACTGAACTTCCTTACTCCTACTGAGGACCCGGCCCTCTTCCAATGTTTGCCATCTCAGCGTCATCCTCACCTCCTTGTTCTCACTCACTCTCAATGTAGCCAATCAGTTGCAGAATCTTGGTTTTTCTTTCCCACTGATGTTTTTCAGATATGTCATTTCTTTCCCCTCATACTAGGAGACTAGCTAGAAAGGTAGGAGAGAATAGCGAGGTGATGGAGGGCCTTGAATGTCAGACTCTGAAGGTGATACGGAAATACTGGCGTTTATGGGTAGGGACAGGGTGACATGGTCAGGCCTGCATTTTAGGAAAAGCAGCTACTTTAGTGGCCAGATGGAGGTGGATTGGAGTGGGGAGAGGCTTGAGGCAGGCAGACCAACAAGCAAAGGAATGAAGATGAGAGCTGGAGGAGAAAGAATGGAAGGGGCAAGGTTGTGAAAAGCTTTCAGAGTTAAAGGACTGACACTTCCTAGCTAAAGGTGACCCTTACTGTTCCACTTTCCTCTCCCAACTGTATTTTTTTCATTGATGCCGAAATGAGCTAATTATCCTGAAATACAGTCACTTGCCCAGCCCTCACCACTCTTCTGTCTTGGAACCACTTCGCAGTATTGATTCTAAGACTGAAGGTAAGAGTTAAAAAAAGTCAAAAGACTTTATATTTTATCCAGGAGGTAATGGAAAATCACAGCGTTTATTGGACGGGTAGGTGTGGGAAGATAACTTTAGAAAAATCACCTTGGCAGCCAATGGAGGCTAGATTGGAGTCAGGAGAGCCATGACAGCAAATAGCAGACTACTGCAACAGTCCAGATAAAAGGGGGCCAAGGGTATGGGCTGGGGTGGAGGCCCTGTGAGGAGAGATAAGGGGATGTATAGGAGAGACACCATGGTGGGAATGAGTTTGGAAATAGATTGGCCATGTAGGTTGACTGTGAATGAGGAGTCGAGGATGATATGGAGATGTGAGCCTGGGTAAGCAAGAGGACTGTGGGGCCCTTGACAGAAACAGATGAATTCCAGTGGGGGACATGTTGGGGAGGAGGGGAAAATAATGAGTTCAGTTGGCAGAGAATTGGCCATGTTTGTTGGCATCAAGGAATGAATTAGTAGGGAGAGATTGAAGATTAGAATGAAAGAAAAAAGTTGCAGGGCAAGTTATTTTTTGGGTCTAAGCCATGCTTTTGTATCCCCATATCTACAACATCACAGTCCCTGATGTGCTGTAGAAGGAAGTAAAAATGGTTCTAAAGATAACAGAGATGGGAGGAACATCTAGAATAGCCCAAGCGCACACAGAAGGAGGAGGTCCTATGTAGAAGGGACACAGCTGATATTCCTTACAGGCATTACCAAGTCACTTCCTTCTTTAAGAAGAGCCATTGGCTCAAATATGGCCTCAGACACTTCCTAGCTGGGTGACCTTGGACAAGTCACTTAACCCCCATTGCCTAGTCCTTACCAGTCTTCTGACTTGGAACCAATACATAGTATTGATTATAAGATGGAAGATAATGGTTTAGAAAGAAAAAAAAAAAGAGCCATTGGCCAAGATACTTGAGAGTCTGCCAGCCAAGACAAACCTAGGAACTATATTAACACAATTACAAAACAATTTTCACACAAATAAAGTCAGATCTAAACAATTGAAGAAATAATATTTGCTTGTGGGTAGGTCAAAACAATGTAATAAAAATGACAACTAAATTAACTTATTTATTCAGCACCATAACAATCAAATTCAACTTCAAATCAAACTTCATCTGGAAGAACAAAAGGTCAAGAATATCAAGGGAATCAATGAAAATAAATGTGAAGGAGGATGACCTAGCAGTACAAGACCTCAGACTATATTGCAAAGTGGTAATCATCAGAATGATCTCTTATTGGCTAAGAAATAGAGGGGTCCATCAGTGGAATGGCTTGGGTTCCTGATTGAATGACAACAGTAATCCAGTGTTTGGTAAATGCAAAGATCCTAGATTTTAGGATAAGGACAAAAATTGTTGCTGGGAACACTGTAAAGCAGTTTGGAGAAACTATGTATAGGACAACATTTCACACTGCATCAAGATAAAGTCAAAATGGGTACATGATTTGCACATAAAGGGCAAGATCATAAGCAAATTAGGAGAGTATGGAATAGTTTATCTGTCAGATCTATGGATAAAGGAAGAATTAATGATCAAACAAGAGATGGAGAACATTAGAGGAAGTAAAATGGATAATTCTGATCATATTAGATTACAAAGGTGTTGCATAAATTACATCAATGCAGTCAAGATAAGGAGAAAACTGGGAGACAATCTTTATAGCAAGTTTCTTTGATAAAGGCTCCATTTCTCATATATTGAGAATTGAGTCAAATTTATAAGAATATAAACCATTCCCCAATTGATAAATGGTCAAAGGATACGAATGGCAGTTTTCAGGGAAAAAAAAATTAATTCCCTCTGTAGTCATTTGAAAAAATACTCTAAATCACTATTGGTTAGAGAACTGCAAATTAAAACAACTCCCACCTATGGGATCAGTCAATATGACAGAAAAGGAAAATGAGAAATGTTGGAGGGAATGTGGGACACTTATACACTGTTGATGCAGCTGTGAAATGATCCAGTCATTCTGGAGAGCAATCTGGAGCTATGCTCAAAGGACTATAAAACTGTGACTTAGAGATCAAAGAAAAAGGCAAAGGACCTCTACATACAAATATACTTATAGGAGCTTTTCTTTTGTGGCGGCAAAGAATTGGAAATTGAAGGGATGCTCACCATTTGGGGAATGGCTGAACAAGTTGTGGTTGTGATGTGGATTGTGATGGAATATTATTGTGCTATGAGAAATGATGAACAGGATGTTTTCAGAAAAACCTGGGAGGATCTATAGGAACTAATATAAAGTAAAATGAACAGAACCAGGAGAACAAGTAACAGCAACATTATGTGGTGATCAACTGTGAATGACTTAGCTATTCTCAGCAATACAGTGATCTAGGGCAATTCTAAAGGACTTTGGATAAATGATGCTATCTACCTCCAGGGAAAGGACTCCTGGAGTATAAATGTAGATTGATACTTTAAACATTTTTATTTTTCCAGTTCTTTTTTGGCCCATTTTCTTTCACAACATGATTAAATTGGAAATATGTTTTATATAATACCTACACCTGAATAATCTATATCAAAGTGCTTGCCATCTCAAGTAGCAGGAAGAGAAGGAGAGAATTTAGAACTTAAATTTTTAAAAAACAAATGTTAAAAATTGTTTTTACATGTAATTGGAAAAAAATACCTATTTTTAAAAAAAGTCATTGGCTCCCTTTCACCTCTGTAACAAAATACAAACTTCTCTGTTTAGCCCTTCATGGTCTGGGTCTGGGATTGTTTAAATATTACTCTCCTTCACATATTCTATGATCTGGAATTCAAACTAGAATTCTTGCTATTCCTTTTTCCTCTCCCACCTACATTCTTTTCACTGATGATGAAACAAGTCAATTATATTGAAATATGATTATGAAATATTTAAAAAGCAAATTCATGGGTGGGCCCTAGGTTCAGAACTCCCAAGTCTGGATGGTGCCCAACTTTAGTAAGACTAAATGTAATAGGGATAAATGTCAAGTGTTACATTTTGGTCCAAAAATTCAATTTCACAAGTACAAGATGAAGGAGATGAGAACTCATTTGATTCATCTAAAAAATGACCTGGATCTGAGAGATTTAATGAACTGCAAGCTCAATATGGACCCACAGATTTATACAGTTGATAGGAAAGAGAATCATTGTTCTTTTTCTATAGCACAGAACTGGAAACAAAATGGATGCCCATTGTATGGAGGAATGGCTTAATAAATTGTGATATAGTCAAGTCAGAAATCTTTTTATTTTCCTAAGAAAAAAATTTTTTGCACAAGAAATTGTGATTGAAAGATTCAGAAAAACTTGGAAAGACTTGTATAAACAGGTGGTAGGTGGCACCACACTGCACACACACACACACACACACACACACACAATCAGAAAGATTTGTCTTTCTGAGTTCAAACCAAACCTTAGATACTCACTAGCCGTGTGCTCCTGGGCAAGTCACTTAACCCTATTGGACTCCATTTGCTCATCTATAAAATGAACTGGAGAAGGAAATGGCAAATCACTCCGGCATCTTTGCCAAGAAAATCTCCAAATGGGGTCATAAAGAGTCTAGACATGACTGGAAAATGGCAAACAAGAAAAACATGATTCTGAGAAGAGGTCCATTCATTTCACCAGACCACAACAAAAAAAGGTTAAGACCCTTTGGACTTAGAAGTGTGGGAAGAAGCATACATTTTCAAATGGGGCCAAAGTATTAGTTTGTCTTGCTTGCCTATACTTGTTTTGGGAGGAAGGTGATGGGAATGAATTAATGGATGGTGACCGATACAGAAAGGAAACGAAAAAAGAGGACATTGATAGACCTTTTAAACATGCAGAGTTTTGATATTGTAGGAGAGTGAGTTTGTGGTAGAAGAGCGAATGCTGGTTCTCACCCAAAGAATTGCAGCTCAGACACCTTCATTTCAAGGCATGCAAGTATTTATTTAAGGATGTTACAGATAATATAGCTGGGGTGATGGAAAAAGCCATAGTGGAGATTTCAGGTTTCTAGTTTTGTTATAGATTTGGGATATTGCCCTCCTCCCATTCTGAGAATTCTCCCCCCTCCCTCAGGTTATTCCTCCCATGGGCATTCCAGATGGGGACATTCCAGGGAAAGAGGCATGAAAGGAGTGCAAAGATCCCCAGTGCACCTGGGTGGTTTCCTCCCATGTTCTGTTTAATCTCCACATGTGTGGCCATCCAATGTTTGTGTGCTTGAGAGTCCTTTCTCAGCCCTTGTTAAACTCTTATCAAAGAAAATAACATCAAACTATAGATCAGGTTCCTCCCCTTCCTCCCTCCGGGATTGGCTTTGAAAGCTCTTATCAACTGCTAACTACTTAACAAATATTTTCTGCTAACTAGTAAAAAAAACAACATAGGATCTAAAAGCACCATTAAAAACAAAGGATTTAAGGGGGCAGCTGGGTAGCTTAGTGGATTGAGAGTCAGATCTAGAGACAGGAGGTCCTAGGTTCAAATCTGGCCTCAGACACTTCCCAGCTGCGTGACCCTGGGCAAGTCACTTGACCCCCATTGCCTCGCCCTTACCACTCTTCCACCTTGGAGTCAATATTGACTCCAAGATGGAAGGTGAGGGTTCTAAAAAAAAAAGGATTTCAAAGCATTTCTAAGGTTTTAACCCACCATTTACCATTGCCAACCTGCATCAACAACAATCCCAAGAGGCAAGTGTATATTATTATGCCCATCTTATAGAAGAGGAAACTGAGACAGGCAAAAGGTAAATAATTTGCCCAGGATCACACAACTAGTAAATATCTGAGGCCAAATTCAAACTCAGATCTTTCTGACTCCAGGTCCAGTGCTTTACTCACTCTTTTGTACCTCCTTTTGTATTTGACCAATTCTATTTTTAAAGTTCTTTTCCTCAGTGAGTTTTTGTGCCTCTTTTACCATTTGACCAATTCTGTTTTTTAGATGTTATTTTCTTCAATAATTTTTTGATCCTCTTTTACCAAGCTATTCATTATTTTTTCATAATTTTCTTGCTTCACTCTCATTTCTTTTCCCAATTTTTCCTCTATAATTCATCTCTTTCATCTATATCCTCTATAACCTTCAACTCTTTAAACATTTTTAGGAATTTATTTTGGATTTGTGTCCAATTTACATTTTTCTTTGAGTCTTTGCTTATAGATATTTTCATGTTATTGTCTTCTTCTGCGTCTATGTCTTGTCTTCCCTGCCACTGGAGTAGCTTTTTTATGTTCAAGTTTTTTTTTTTGGTTTTGCTTTTGTTGTTTGTTCATTTTTCTAGCCTATTTCTTGATTTTGAACTTTATGTTAAAGTTGGGCTTTGCTCACATGGGGCTGGGAAATTGTCCCAAACTTCTGAATTTTTTTGTGTTGATGTTTTCAGAGCTAGAGCTCTAGGAGTCTTCATGTTTTCAGTGTTTCCAAAGTGGTATCATTCCAAGACACACATGGTCACTTCTGTCTTGATCCCTGCTCTAATCTATACCCAGGAAGGATCCCTGGTTACCTGCAGACACTAGCATTCATGCTCATTTGGCCCCAGAAATGGACTAGGGTACCTGCTCCCTTGTGACTGACCACCAATGCTTCTCTTCACCCTGGAACTGTGACCCAGAATTGCATATAGTCAATAGAGTTGCTTGTCAATGCCAACTGTACTTGGTGCCAGAAATTTGTTCCCTGTGATCTCCTTCTGACCCGGTTTCCATAGCTGGACTGAGAGCTCCACAGGTTGCTGCTTTGGTTGATATTGCTGCTGAAGTATGTGTGTGTGTTCTGGACAGGCCTCTGCCCTGATGTCACAGGCCTCTCCAGAAGACCTCTTTAGTTTTCTTAGGCCAGAAAAAAACATGCCTTTCCCTTTTGTTGGCTCAGCTGTTCCAAAATTTGATATCAGGTATTATTTTGAAATTTTTTTGGAGGGAAATTTTGAAAGATTTTAGCCAAGTTGCTGCCTCTAATCCATCTCTGCTCTTCTCTCAAAGCCTATCTGATTTCTGGCAGGGATTTGGAAGCCTTATATAGAATAGGATGGCCTTGAACTTAAAACTTGAAAGACAGGTAGGATTTTAATAGGTGGATGTGGACATTTTATTTTATTATTTTATTTTTTAAAATTAAGTTTAATTAATTAAGAATATTTTTCCAACATGAATAGTGTTCTTTCTCCTAAGTCCCTCAGAATTGTCCTGGATCACTGCATTACTGCTAGTAGTGAAGTCAGTTACATTCGATTGTGCCACAGTGTATCCGTCTCTGTGTACAATGTTCTCCTGGTTCTGCTCCTTTAGCTCTGCATCAGTTCCTGGAGGTCCTTCCAGTTCACATGGAATCCCTCCAGTTCTTCATTCCTTTGAGCACAATAGGATTCCATCACCAACAGATACCACAATTTGTTCAGCCATTCCCCAATTGAAGGGCATCCCCTCATTTCCCAGTTTTTGGCCACCACAAAGAGAGCAGCTATGAATATTTTTGTACAGGTCTTTTTCCTTATGATCTCTTTGGGGGTACAAACCCAGCAGTGCTATGGCTGGGTCAAAGGGTAGACAGTCTTTTAAAGCTCTTTGGGCATGGCTCCAAATTGCCTTCCAGAATGGTTGGATCAATTCCCAACTTCACCAGCAATGCATTACGGTCCCAATTTGCCAAGATGTGGATATTTTATTTTAAATTTAATTTATTTAGTCAATTTAGAACATTATTCCTTGGTTACAAGAATCACAATATTTTCCTCCCTCTCTTCTCACAGCTTATGCACAATTCCGCAGGGTATTACATGTGTCCTTGATCAAAATCTATTTCCATGTCATTGGTGTTTGCATTAGGATGCTCATTTAGAGTCTACATTGTGGATATTTTAGACAGAAAGACATTACAAGCAAACACACGGTGGTGGAAGAGGCTTTTAGGAAACTGAGTGAATCAGTTTATGGCAGCCCCAGAAAGCCTGTCTGGAAAAGAGAAGAAACAAAGAATAATGCTTCATAATAAGGTTGAAGAGATCAATCTGGGCCAGGTGGAAAAGGGCCTTAGATGTCCAAAGAAGGAGCTTATAGTAGACTTTCAAGGCATTTGGCATACATTTCCATCTGATTACCATATTGCCCAATAGAGGCCATGGGCTCTGGCTTGGCATGATACCTTCTTAAAGGTCACATCTAGTTAGTCATCTTAGAGAGAGATATTGTCAGTTAAAAAAATTAAAAATGCAAATACAAGATAGAATTTGTATGTTTCATGCTCCTGGGCAACTGGTTGATTGATGATCTGGGACCAGGTTCTCTCTTAAACTTGCTATTGCAAAAAATACCAATTTGAGATGCTTTAAAAATTATTTTATTTTTATCCAGTGAACCATTGTTTTAAAAAGCAAATAAGTAAAATATTTAAATACAAAACAACCCATAAGAATTCATCTTTCCTTCTCTCTTCCCCCACCAAGCATCTCAGGCCAGTAAAGCAAGAAGGATAACTTTTGGGTGTTGCATAGTCAGAGCACTCTGCCACATTCTCTCAATAAGCCAAGCCACCAGCTAAGAGAAGGATAAGGGACCAGCCCTAAAGAAGCTTTTGAGTGTCTTGGAAAGGGTAATCTATCTGCCACTGCTATCTCCCTCTCTCCTATTCCTACTTTATTGTGAGGATCAAATGAGAAAATATTTGTAAAATGGTTAGCCAATAGGCACATAGTAGGTGCTTAATTAATGTTTGTCCCCCTCCACCTTCTTTTCCTCTGGGAGCTCTGCCCTGCTTCCCTGTCCTAACCTCCAAATAAAAAAAGATCTTCTGGAGCTTGAAAGAAACCCAGCTGTGAGGGTCTTTTATCAAGCTGGGTGTCCTGGGAGCAGGTAGGTAGGCAGGTCTGGCAGAAAGAGCTGGTACAATACAATTGCATAGAACAGTTTTAAAAGCAAGACCTCTGGCCTTGGTCCTGCTTAGTGACCCAGGGGAAGTCAACTCATGCCTCAAGAACCACGCTGTAAAATGTTCACGCCTTCCAGCCAGTGACGTGTGCTGCTGTTTGACAACTGGCTCCCAGGAGAACAGGACACACTTATAATTTTAATCTGCATTATTAACACTTTCACCATTACTAAGTCAACACAAGCACCGGCACAATCAACAAGGTCCTGATTTGTAGCATTTTTTGGATCTCAAAGGTGTGCTGACCATTTAACAATCAGCTCTCTGGCTCCAGCCCATTCTGGCAGCCAGTCCTAATATTTTTTTTTATTTTTATGATTCCATTTTCTCTTCTGTTAAGTGGATAGACTTTACAATTCCGTCCAAAGGTTACATTCTCCTGGACTGGGTGGGGAGAATATTTTTGTGTAGGAAACTATAGTAAAGGTGAGAAGAGGAGACTGACACCCAGTAACAGAGCCCCTGTTCATTTCCTCTTGTCCCTTTCTCTGTATTAACCACAGCTCAGCACACAGATGTCCTTGACTTAATAAATGCTGTGGTTGTTGTTTGTCATTACACAACTGGAAAGCTGAGGCACAGAAGACGACATGCCTGGAACCTCTTAGATACAAGGGGCAGCGGGAGCCACTGAGGACTCCAGGCTTCTGGGATGGGAATTCCAAGCGTGAAAGACTAGGTCCTCTGCCCCTGGTCTATGGATTGAGCAGCAAGGCAGGGCTAGGCTGGCATTGATCAGGGCAGGTGCCCCCGAAGGACCCAAGCAGAGAGGTTTTGATGGTGTGATGGTTCATGTTTGGATGAATTGGAATTTTTGATTTGTTTTGTAAGCACATACTAATCTCTTGTACACATTGGGGACTTTGGGGACTATTTCTGCATTCTGTTCCATTGATCTGTTTTGCTAGCCTTTATCCTGTCCTAAATAGTCTGAATAATCCAGCTTTGTGATTTATTTTGAAATGAAGCAAGGTTAGTTCTCCTTTAATCCATTTTAAAAATAGTTTCCATTAATGTTCTCACCCAATTTTCTTCAACATTTTGTTATTTTGTTTAAGTCTATAAAGTAGTGCCTTAACATTTTGACTGTTATAGAAATGATGATTAATTCAATGGCATTTTTAGTAGCATAATGTCTATTTAAGGCAAGAAGGGGGTTACAAGTGAATAGAGTTGGCTCAGAATCAGGGACAACTGGGTTTGAATCCTGCCTCTGACACTTATTAGCTATGAGACCCTGGGGCAGTCACTTACCCTCTTTGCCTGAGTTTCCTCATTTATAAAATGGAGGTAACAATAGCATCTACCTCACAGGGGGACTGTGAGGATCAAATCGTATACAAAACACTATGGAAAGTGTTTTATAGACCTTAAAGTAATATTTAAATATGGCTATATATTTTTTCCTTTTTTAAACTCTCACCTTCCTTCTTAGGATCAGTACTGTGATTGCTTCCAAGGCAGAAGAGCAGGAAGGGCTAGACAATGGGGGTTAAGTGACTTGCTCAGGGTCACACAACTGTGAAGTATTTGAGGCAAGATTTGAACTCAGTATCTCTTATCTCCAGGTCTGTTATTCTATCCTAGAGATCTCTTTTCATCAAAGTGGCTCAGTCTGTGCTTTAGTAAATAGGTCCTAGAGAGTTTTTTTAGGCACATAGTGGTCTAGCAACCTGTCCTATGTCACAGGGCTGCTAAGAGTCAAAGGTAGAATCTGAACCCAGTACCTCCAGATTCTACACTCTCCTCACCATATCCTCTACACCAAGCTGTCACTTTACAACCTTTTTATGAAACAGATTAACAGCTGATCTGATTCTGAGATTACTTAGGTACTTAGAAGTTACCTGTTTTCTGGGGGCAGCTGAGTAGTTCAGTGGATTGAAAGCCAGGCCCAGAGACAGGAGGTCCTAGGTTCAAATCTGGCCTCAGACACTTCCCAGCTGTGTGACCCTGGGCAAGTCACTTAACCTCCATTGCTTAGCCCTTACCACTCTGCTGCCTCTGAACCAATACACAGTATTGATTTCAAGATAAAAGGTGAGGGTTTAAAAAAAAGAAGTTACCTGTTTTGTAAGGTTGGGTTTTTTTAAACATTTTGGTTTGTTTTTTTGGTCTTTATTCATCCATTTCTTTGAAGATCTCTACTGTACTAGCATAAAGCAATAACTGGCAATCTTTGTGAATATTTCCATTTCTTTTGTGTTCCTTTTGCTCTTACCTTTCTCCTGCCTAATTCCAAAAACTTGAGTTGTCTATGATGACATTTTCTAGTTTATCAATTTTGTTGCCCTTCCCAAAAAAATCAGCACTTGGTTTGGTTTCTAAATTCAACTATCCTTTTGCTTCATTTTATTGATGTCAGCCCCATTTTGGATTACCTTCCTTTTCCTGGTTGCCTCTGATTATTTTCTTTCTTTCTTTCTTTCCTTTTTTTGTCCTTCTAATTTCTTTAAGTTGTTGTTGTTTAGTCATCCATGACTCTCCATGACCCCATTTGGGTTTGGGGGGCAAAGGTACTAGAGTGGTTTGCCATTTCCTTTTCTAGCTCATTTGACAGATGAGAAAACTGAGGCAAAGAGGTTAAAGTGACTTGTCTGGAGTAATGTATTGAGGAAGTGTCTGAGGCCAAATTTGAACTCAATTCTTCCTAACTCTAGGCCCAGCCCTCCATCCACTGCCCCACCTACCTGTCCACAATTTCTTTAAAAGTAGAGCCAATTTCCATTCCATTAGCATTTGTTAAGTGCCTGCTATATGGGCTAAAGATACAAAGACACTTCTGTTCCCAAGGAATTTACATTCCTTGACTTACCACTCTTTTTCTCTCAGGTCAGCATTGACAGTCCTACAAATGTGCCTGAGAGCCTTGCTTTGGGTATATTGCTTTGTTATATAAAAAAATGAATGTATGAATGAATGAATAAAGCATTTATTAAGCTCTTACTAAAGACAGAGTAGTGTTAAAGCATTTATTAAACTCTTACTAAAGACAGAGTAGTGTGCTAAATACCAGTCATGAAAATGGAACAATAAGGCTCAGAGTTTCTGTTCTCAAGCTGAAGTTAATGCCTTGGGAAGGTTTCATCTGCAAGTCAGATAGAAAAGCCCCGTCCATGGTCCTTAAGGGGCCTCAGCAAAGGATCTCTTCTTTAATGCCATTTCCACTCCTGAAATTGTATCTTTTTCTGATGGTACCAAGGACTCTGGTGGAAAGAATGTCCATTTCTGGGTCTCCAGTAGCAGTGGTTACAGAAGCATTTGCCAGATTACATCTGCCTAAGAGTGGTTGATCCCTGCAGGAGCTGGGCTGGAAGCAGGCAGGGCCATTGGTATGAGAGATGTCGACACTCCCAGAGCTCTTGGGCTTCCTATCCCATTTGTGGCAGTTGGTGTTGATATGGAAAGTGGAACCAGGAATGTGCTGATAAATGTTTAACAACCAGCTCTTTGAGAAGGCAGGACACACTTTGAGGTTTAATCTGTATTCTGAACATCTTCCCCATGACTTTCTTAATTCTAGACAATTGACCCATAACAACAAATTAAGCCCTGATTTGTGATATTTTCTGATTTTTGTGGTGAAAAGACTCACATTAAAAATTCAACAATTTGCACTCCCTGGTTGGTGGGAGCTATCTCAACAGACCTTCGATTCTTCTGGGGCTGGGCTAGAAAGAGGTCTGGTGGTCTAGGGTTACTGGTTTTTCCAAGGATCTTGGGTTCAAAGGCCTGGGCTATATCCATTGGATCTGAGGAAAGGTGGTGGTGATTTGACTTATGATACCTCCTGAAATGTATGAGTGAAAAAAAAAAGATGAACTTGTTTATAATGGAAGAGAAGGCTGACCTACAGATCATCTGGGTACTTCACTGGTACCTCTTAATATAAAAAGAATGTAAGAAATTCCTCTAGCACCACCATAGGTGGACTCTTTGTGATGAAATTATAGGAAGGACTACATGGATGCAAGGTACACAGGATGAGCAGGCATGGTGGGATTGCTTCTATAATATCCAAATTAAAGCCATCATGGATCCATGGAAGGATAGTGTTTATGTAATCGTTATCCTAGCAATAATTGGTTATTGTTATGGTAATGTAGCATTTTTCTGTACACTGTTTATAAAATTGCATGTTGACCTATTTTGTTGTTGAGTGAATTAAACAACTCTTTGTGACCCATTTGGGGTTTTCTTGGCAAAGAATTCTGGAGTAGCTTACCATTTCCTTCTCTAGCTCATTTTACAGATGAAGAAACCAAGGCAAACAGGGTTAAGTGACTTGCCCAGGCTCACACAACTAGTTAAGTGTCTAAGTGTCTAAGGTCAGATTGGAGCTCAGTTCCTAACTCCAGGGCCAGCACTCTATCCACAATGGCATCACCTTCCTGCCCTATGTAGACCTATACCTCCTTAAAATCATATCATATCATTATTTGCTATTAATTTTAGGTAGCATGGGGAGTAGTAGATAGAGAGTCAGCTTTTAAACAGGTTCAAGTCACACTGGCTGGCAATGTGATTCTCAGCAAGACATATCATGTCTTGGGGCCCCAAGGAGTTCTCTGAGTCTTCTTCTAAGGTAGAAGAACAGGGTCAACCTGAATGAATGAAAAGCAGTTTTCAAATGCTTAATAGGGACCAAACATTGTGCTAAGCACTAGGCATACAAAGTTAGTGCCTGTTCTCAAAGAGCTTATATTCCAATGGTTGAAAATGCATGAAGGGAAGTGGTGGCTAAAGAGGACCATCTCAGTTTGGAAAGGTATAGGATTATGGTTCTAGAATTGGAAAGTTCAGAAAAGACCAGGACTCTGGTTCTGGAACTGGAGGGAGTTCCATAAGCGGATGAAATCACAGGTCCAATCCAAACATCACCACAGAAGAGAGAAGCAGCTCAATTATTGGACATAAGGTTAAGAAGATTTAGGTTGGAATCTGGCTTCAAACATATAACAGACTAGCTAGATACATGATGATTTCTCCTTCTGGAAGCTCAGACAATTCTTCTTCTTCTTCTTCTTTCTTCTTCTTCTTCTTCTTCTTCTTCTTCTTCTTCTTCTTCTTCTTCTTCTTCTTTTCTTCTTCTTCTTCTTCTTCTTCTTCTTCTTTCTTCTTTCTTCTTCTTCTTCTTCTTCTTCTTCTTCTTCTTCTTCTTCTTCTTCTTCTTCTTCTTTCTTCTTTCTTCTTCTTCTTCTTCTTCTTCTTCTTCTTCTTTCTTCTTTCTTCTTCTTCTTCTTCTTCTTCTTCTTCTTTCTTCTTCTTCTTCTTCTTCTTCTTCTTCTTCTTCTTCTTCTTCTTCTTCTTCTTCTTCTTCTTCTTCTTCTTCTTCTTCTTCTTCTTCTTCTTCTTCTTCTTCTTCTTCTTCTTCTTCTTCTTCTTCTTCTTCTTCTTCTTCTTCTTCTTCTTCTTCTTCTTCTTCTTCTTCTTCTTCTTCTTCTTCTTCTGTTCCAAATGAACCATTTGTTCTCTCCATTTAAATCATTTGACCAGGTTCAGCTCAGAGCTGGAAGGATCAGGCCCTTAAAGGTTATTGCTTCTGTTACCTGTAAGAATTATATCCTGTAATTTCATCAAATGGATTGATTCAATTGATAACTTCAACCTGGACTATCTATAAACATGATTGCCCCCCAAAATTAGGAAATAGATAAAAGCACAGATATTGCCTCTGATTTTTTTATTGCCTCTGATTTTCAACATTTCGTAGAGGAATTTAATATAAAATAATAAAGCCTAAAAAATGTGGAGGCAGGTGATATTAAAGAAAGTGCCAGCCTGGGAAACTAAAGCCTGTGGTTAGATACTATTTTTGCCACTAGTACCTGTAAGGCGTTTACTTCTTTGGGCTTCAGTTTCTTCATGTGTAAAATAAAAGGTAAAATAAAAATAAATGGATTAGGTGACCTCTAAATGATCTAAATGATCTTCTTTTGGGTCAAGTTATACATGATATTTTCATAGTATTCAGTTTAGATCATTTTGTTCTTTTCTTGTTCTTTCTATTTATACCATAATCATCTTGTATATTGTCTTCTTGACTCTGTTCACTTAGTTTTGTAGCCTTTCATATAAATCTTCTCATACTTCTTGCTATTCATCATATTCCTTGTTTCTTACCACACAGTGATATTTCATTATATTCATTCCCCAATTAATGGATTTTGTTGTTGTTTAGTTGTTTTCAGTTGTGTCTGACTCTGTGACTCTATCTGGGACTTTCTTGGCAAAGGTACTGGAATAGTTTGCTACTTCCTTTTTTAGCTCTTTTTACAGATGAGGAAAATGAGGTAAACAGGGTAAAGTGACTTACCCAGGGTCACACAGTGTGAAATGGATTTATTAATTAGTGCTTTAAAGTTGAGTTTTGTTAATGATAATAGTAATCATCATTACCATACTCTAAGTAATCTTAACTTAACTAAAGTTGATTATTATAACTAAGTAGTAAGGTTTAAAGTATTACTGTCCAATGCCCAACCCTCAATAAGCGAGCAAAACAAGATGCCAATAGAGGGAGATAAGAAAGATGGATGAAGGAACATTTAACCTGATCTCAACATATATTCCTAGTACTGGGCTCCATTGGTACAGGGAGTGGTAGATAAGGAACCTTCTGGAGAACATTATAGAAGGTTAAGTCCACACACTCCCTATTGCTTCCCTATTGCCATGAACTCTGGAAAATCGTTGGTCTGGGAGGACACTGTGGGGTTGATTCTTGTAAAGGATGTCAGTCTAATCTGGGGTTTCCACGATGGGTGAAGACTCATGATCAGGTGGGCAGATAGTATCACAATCTTAGTTTAGGGGGCATTTTTGGACTTCATTCATCTTTCACCTGCCATAATACATGTATGTAGGCATACATACACACATGTGTATGTATATGTGTATAGATGCATCTTTTTTTCTAGTTCTTTGGTTCCATAAAACTGTTGCTATGACAGTTCACCCTTTGACAATTGTTTTCTTGTTTCATGCCTCTGGGAATGCTGTATTGGCCCCCAAGGTCCACCTGGCTCCTTCCTCTTGGGCTATAGAACTCAGTTACAATTAATCTAAGTTCTCAGGAAATATTCCCAACCCTCAGGGAGGCGATGCTCTCTGCCTAATCTCCCATCTCCATATCGCAGTATCTCTGATTTCATGATGGTTGGGGCAGCATTTTGTTTCCAGCAAACATTTGACTAATGAAAGAGCAGATTCGATCGCAGTGTCTATAGATCAGCAGGGGAAGTTGAGGACAGAACTGACATTTTCTTGGGATTTTTCTTTAGCCTGGGAAGACTGCCCTCTCTGAGGATGTCCTTAAAGCCTCCGAATCTCCCTTCTCTGTCACAGCTCTGACTTTCCTTTACTGGATGCTCACTAGCTGGATTCTGAGGCAGCTTCTTTTTATCCAGTTGCTCACAACATCTAATCTCTCCTCCTATCCCACTAGCCACTCTTGATTGATTCAGTCATTTCCAGATTGTAGAAAGCAAAGGGTTATTATGCTGGCCTGTCTTTGCCATTGCCTATGCCAGTGCCCACTCCCTGGGATGTGTACCACTGTCCATGGTTGTTGGAGCCCATTCCACAACTTCACTGTGACTAGGACCTGCACCACTACCCTGTGGCCTAAGGGCCATCACCTGGGTCTAGCAATGAGACCCCCATTCTATGACCTGAGTGTTTCTTGAGTGAGCTCTGAGGTGGTGGTAGTGGTGAGGTTCTCTCTAACCTAGAACCCACTTAGAAAGGTCTGTCACACATTCTTTACCCCGAGAAGAAAATTATAGTTCACAGGAGCCACTGAGGCAGCTGTCTGGTCTTTTACATTTTTTAAAATTGCTAGTATTTCCCCTTTCCAACCATAGCAAGTTACTTGGGATACATTTGGCACATTTGTCCTTATCCCTAATTCTAGAAAAATCTCCGGGTTCCTGGGGAGGATCAGCTATTGTCCTTTTGAGAGCCTCCTCCAGAGCCTTTCCCTAAATGGTTCCAACCACATCCATGTGACACAGTTCTCTCTAACCTCTAAAATGTCATAGAAAAAGTCCCAAGAAGTTCCTAGGACATTCCCAAATTCTGGTCTATGGGGGATGCCCAGGCCTATCACAGATGATGGGTCAGAAAACCCAAATCATCCAGTGCCAGTTTAGGCCATAGTTTGCCTTCTGGGTATTGTTCTTGTGTAATTGTCTGTAACTGCTAACTAGCCACAGATACTTTGTCTGCCAATTCTTCCAGGGCAATTTGGGAGATGCCTAAAGCATGTGGCCAATATCAAGAGAAATGTAGGGGTCTCTTAGAGTGGAGAAGCGCAGAATTTGTGGGTTGGAAGTAGCCATCTGGCCCCTGAAGGATTCCCCAACAAGTGCTTGTCTGAACTGACCTCCAAGGAGAAGAGAGTCCATCCCCTCTGGAGGTGACCCTTTCTATTTCTAGATTTCTACAGTGATCAGGAACTTTTTCCTGACATCAAGCCTCCATTTACTCCTTTATAATCTCCATCCATTGCTTTTCATTCTAATCAATGAGAATAATTCTTTTAAAAAACTATTTAATTAATTCATTTAGAATAATTTTCCATGTTTCCATGATTCATGTTCTTTCCCTTCCCTCCTCCCACCGCCCTCTGGAAGCTGATGCACAGTTCTGCTGGCTTTTACATGTGTCATTGATCAGAACCTATTTCCGTGTTGTTGATATGTGCACCAGGGCGATCATTTAGAGTCTCCATCCCCAGTCACATCCCCTCGACCCATGTGATTGAGCAGTTGTTTTTCTTCTGTGTTTCCGCTCCCACGGTTCTTCCTCTGGATGTGGAGAGCGTTCTTTCAGAGAGATCAATTCTAATTCTTCCTTTACTTGACAGACCTTCCGAGGCTCTGGCATCTTCCTTTCTAATAGCTTTGCCCAACTCCAGTGAGCCTTCATGAGCTGCTACTGCTGACTGTCAGGCCAGCCTGGCACTTCAGATTCAGAAATGGAACAAAATGAGACACTTAGCAAACAGTTAACGAAAGGAGGTTTGCTTAGCCATAGCCCAGGAAAGATCCCCAGCAAGGACACAGCATTGATTGAGCTGAGCACAGCTTTCCTTCCTCTGTATCGGCCAAGCTGACATATTAGTCAAGTCTGGGGAACAGCAACTCTTGCCTTCCTGGCCTGGCTTTGTTTTTATTTAGGCCTCTGTGAGCTGCTTCAGTGCCTTCAGCCCTGGCCACCCTGGTCTCCTAATCCAATGGTTTCCATGTCATTTAAGGAAAAACTAGCCTAGCCTATATGGCAAACATTGTTCCTGCTGCGACGTAAATACTCAAGGGAAGGAGATTTCTGAGCAGTCGTGTCAAAAGATGAGTTTAGAAGTGGATATGAGAAGTGAGGACTCTGTTGACTTTTTTTTTTTAAACCCTGACTTTCTGTCTTAGGATCAATGCTGTGTATTGGTTCCAAGGCAGAAGAGTGATAAGGGCTAGGCAATGGGGGTTAAGTGACTTGCCCAGGGTCACACAGCTATCCAGATTTGAACCCAGAACCTCCTGTCTTTTGGCTTGGATCGCAATCTGTTAGATTTAAAATAGTTTTGAGTGTTAAATAGTTGTAGATAAGAGAGTGGGAGCCATAAACTGTGATAATTAAAATGTTTGGGAGCAAGGGAAATATATATATATATGTATATATATATATATACATATATATAAATTATGACCGCTGAAATATGTTTTCTACTGTGTCTTGGTTTTATATAAATATAAGATGGTCGCCAGGGAATATATTCCCAACTTATGAATATGCCCAAGCCAACTGGGTTTTATAGAGAAATTTAATTTATAATACACTGATTAATCAATAGAAAAAGAGAGAAAGTAAGAAAGGAATAAGAATGAATAAATCAGTCAGTTGGTTTTATCACTCACCCAAGATCTCTCTAGGTAAGGCTTCTCATGCCAACCTCAGGCTCCACCTTCAAGAGAGCTTCCTTTCAAGAAATGTTTTCAGAGAATTCTCCTCCTTCAGAGCCAGCCTTCTCTCCTGGTCCTCCCAGAGAGCAACCTCCTCAGTCCTCCTTCAGAGCCACCTTGCTCAGAGCAAAACCTCCCCTCTCTCAGAGCAAAAAACTCCCCTCCTTCTCTCCTCAGACCCCGCTATCTTTAAGGAAACCATCTCAGTCCCCTCCCCTCAGTTCTCACATCTACCAATCACTGTCCATGTCTCCCCTGTGCCAATGGTGCCTCTAGTTTAACCCAGGACTGCCCAGAGGTCTGTGGCTTTGCACATGTCTGTTGAAGGTCATATTCTCAAATAATTAAATCTTGATCCTTGCTGCAGCCCTTCCTAAATCCTGTTAGGACTGAGTAGGGTGGAGATTGTAAGTTCCAAGACCTGGTTCTGTCATTCCAAGTATCTCTATTGTATCAATTCTAAAATCAATCATGACTCAAAGAACTTCCTGTTCTATGCTTAAGCATAGGTCAAAGCCCTTTCCATTGTTTAGCAAAAGGTTTCTGTCCTAAAGTAGTCTTAGGTAGGGAGGAGAAGGATCCTCCCATGCCAAGGGGGTTCATATTCCAATAGAGTTCTTACTATCAGTAGGAAATTTTTTCCAAGTATGAAAATTTCCAATGGTGAAATTTCCAACATTCATAAGTCTAAGAAATTTTAAGGTTTACACTACTGAGTCACCTAGCTGCCCCCTCTGCTAGCTCTTTCTCTTGGCTTTGATTATTGAGATCTCTGAGAGCAGAATTGGCTAAGCATTGGAGAAGGTGGCAAGAAATGAACTTCTGGAGAAAGGGATTTTAATGAGAGCTAAAAAAAAAATGGAAGTAGCATGACAGGAGGTCCCTGGCAGCCCTAATCTGTGATTCTAATTTAGAAAAAGAGATCAGATGTTTGTTAACATCATTAGTTGCTCTGTGTTTATAAAGAATGGGTTTAATCTTGAAGGCTTATCAATACTTTTCTCTTTTCCTTCTGGCTCCTGCCAAGGGGTTCTGAGCTTCCCTACAAATATTAATCTTTCATGGCATGGAGTAAAGCTTGCTTTATGCAACAAGAAATACAGAAAGGGCTTATGTGTGAGCCCATAGACCAGGGGTTCTTAACCTGAGGTTCATAAACTTTCTTTTTTTAAACCCTTACCTTCCGTCTTGGAATCAATACTGTGTATTAGTTCCAAGGCAGAAGAGTGGTAAAGGCTAGGCAATGGGGGTCAAGTGACTTGCCCAGGGCCACACAGCTGAGAAGTGTCTGAGGTCAGATTTGAACCCAGGACCTCCTGTCTCTAGGCCTGGCTCTCAATACACTGAGCTACATAGCTACCCCCCCCCCCCACCACCATAAACTTTTAAAAAATATATTTAATCCCTGTAGGGGGCAGCTAGGTAGCTCAATGCATTGAGAGCCAGGTCGAGAGACCAGAGGTCCTGGGTTCAAATCTGATCTCAGTCACTTCCTAGCTGTGTGACTATTTAAAAAAATATAGGTAGGGTGTCTCAATGTATAGAGAGCCAAGCCAACAGACAGGAGGTCCTGGGTTCAGATCTGACCTCAGACACTTCCTAGCCCTTACCTCTCTTCTGCCTTGGGACCAATACATAGTATTGATTCTAAGGTGGAAGGTGAGGGTTTTTAAAAAAAGATTTAATCACTGTATTTGAACATTTCTTTTCATTGTAATCCTACATATTTTATTTCATGCATTTAAAGATATGATTCTGAGAAGGGGGGCTATAAAAGCTTAACCAAACTGCTGTCAAAGGTATCTGTGTAACAAAAGAAGTCAAAAACACTTTGAAAGACAGTTCAGAAAACCTCTCCCTTGGGTCAGTCCTCTTTCTTCCAGGCTCCTGTACACAGTTGCTCTGACTCTGAAGATCACCCTGGGATTGAGGTCTCTTTTGCAGAGAGAACTTAGGTTTGGTAGAGTCAAGCCGTCCATGCCTCCAGCAGGTCCCACTTCTTCCAAGGACCTTGAGAGTCTCTTCAGACTTACAGTTGGGTTGGCCACCCCTTGAGGTTAAGAATTCTGGCTCATTAGAAAGTTGCCTGCACAACCCTCATGACTTACAGTACCTGAAGGGCAAGATCTTGGTTTGATCCTCTGAATAATGGCTCCTTGGGTTCTTTCCCCATAACTCACCACTTGAGCCAGGAATTCCTCAGCACTTTCCAGGCAGCTTGTGTTCTGCCACCATTGCTGCCTCAGTCCCGTCATCCTCCTTCTGTCTCCCTCAAAGGCATTTTTTACTGGCTGTCCCTCCTGCCTGGAACTGTCTCCTTCCTTATTGCTGCTTCTGGGTTTTCTTTAAGTCCCACCTAAAATCCCATCTTCCATAAGAAAACTTGCTTTCCCAATCTTGATGCTAGTGTCCTTCCTCTGGCGATCCACCTATATACAGGAAGGCCTGCCCAGATCTCCTGTTCACATGTGGACGGGCACTGCACATAGTAGTGTATGGATTGTCTCTGCCATAAGCTTGTGAGCAGGAACTTTGAGAAGAGGGCTGGCATTGTGGGGGGAGAGGCATTCTGAGTGTCCATGCACTTGCACAGTGCCTAGACTCATTCAGTGCCAGCTAAGTGTTTGTAGACTTCTTGAGATAATAGTAAAAGGACTGTAGAAGTGATCATGCCTAGAAGGAGGAGGAAGAAGAGGAAGAGAAGGAAGAAGAGGAGGAAGAAGAGGAAGAAGAGGAGGAAAAGAAGGAAGAAGAGGAAGAGGAGGAGGAAAAGAAGGAAGAAGAGGAGGAGGAGGAGGAAGAGGAGGAAGAAGAAGAGGAGGAGGAGGAAGAGAAGGAGGAGGAAGAGGAGGAAAAAGAGGAGGAGGAAGACTCTAGGGACTGAGACAAGTGTTGATTTGGGTAGAGAAGAGATCTCATTCCAGCAGAGGCAGCCTGAAAAAGTTGTTTTAGCCCAGGCGCTGTTGTATCCCCACAGTTAGGAGAACAGTAGCTAGGAATCAGCTAGAGGTGACACAAGGGAGGAACAAGTCAGAACCTCCTGGACTAAATTGGCCCCAGAGGTCCTCATTAGTATGTTGATGTGGAGATACTTTTACTTTCCGGTCTCCCTGGTGGGAGGTCCACTCCTTCCCCCACTGTAGGACAAAAGAAAAAGAAAGACAGGAGGGAGGGAGAGAAGAAAGAGGGACAGCTCAGCAGCTCCCTGGCTCAATGGATTGAAAGCCAGGCCTAGAGACAGAGAGGTCCAGGTTCTGGGTTCAAATTTGACCTCAGACACTTCTTAGCTGTGAGACTGGGCAAGTAAGAAGGTAAGGGTTTAAAGTAAAAAATGGGGGAGAAGGGAGAAAAAGGAGGAGAGAATGGCAAGGACCAGGTGATGAGGGTCTTGAAAGGGGCCCTATGTAGCTCTCCTGAGTAAAATACTTGGTAAATCTTGAAGTAATATACCATCATGTGCCATATTCACATTGGAGAACTCGGAAATCCCCTTATCTGGCTCACAGTCTGGGGGGCATCCCGGGTTCCTCCCTTTCACCCCCAGATCCAAACTGTTGCCAAGGTTTCTCCACGTCTTCACCTCTCAAATGCACCCCCTTCTCTCCTCTGACATCATCTCACACCTGGGCTATTGGGCTATTGCAATAGCAGCTGGGGGGCGGGGGGGGGGGGGGGAGGGGGGGGTGTTTGCCTGCCTCAAGTCTCTCTCCAGTCCAATTCATCCTCCATTCAGCCACTACAGTGATTGTCCTAAAGTGAAGGGATGATCATGTCACCTTCCCCACACCCTCAGCAAGTGAAACCTTCCTTATTTTACAGATGAAGAAACTGAGGACCGGAGAGAGGGTGACTTCCTCAGGTCATTACAGGTCCTGAGTGGCAGAGGCAGGATTTGAACTCAAGTCCTTTGATTCCTCCTCCAGGACTCTTTCCACTGAGTCTCTTCAAGCCTTTGTGTCTCTAAGCCTCAGTTTCCTAATCTAGAAAATGAACCTCCCCTCCCCCAGTGTCCTGAGAAAAGCACTTGGACAAAGTCTATTGGCCCCACTGGGACATGTCACTGAGTAAGGGAGGGGTTCTGCCAGCAGTCCCTGAAATGCTCAAAGGGTCCCGAGACTCAAACACTCTCCTGCCTTCCCCCTTACTTTCGGAGGCTGGTCACTCCACAAGCACTTAACACTTATTCCCTGGGTTTGGGCTACGGTGCAAGCACTGGGGAAAAGCGGAAAAGGCAATGAAAATAATCCCTGCCCTTGAGGAGCCAATATTCTTCTTTTTATTTAAACCCTCAACTTCCGTCTTGGAATCAACAAGGCAGAAGAGCGGTAAGGGCTAGGCAATGGGGGTCAAATGATTTGCCCAGGGTCACCCAACTGGGAAGTGTCGGAGGTCACATTGGAATCCAGCACCTCCTCTCTGGGCCAACATTCTAATGGAAATGTCAAAAGCGAATAGAGATCCCGTGGAAAGGAGCCTTGGGGGCAAAGCGCTGGCCTCAAGTTCCTCCTCGGTGGGATGAGCTGGAGAGGGAAATGGCAAGAAAACCCCAAAAGGGGTCATGAAAAGTCAGATCTGCCCGAAAAGTGGCCGAAAAGTGGCCGAAGAGGAACAAATCCTTGGAGGGAGGGGTGGCCCGGGGGCTGGCGGGATGGCCAAGGCGGGGACCCAGCCGGGGAGGGAGGAGGGTTTGCTTCTTTAATGGTTGGAGGCAGCAATCAATCCGCCAACATTCCTTAAGCCTTAAGGGAAGTCACTGGGAGAGGCTGAAGATCAGGGAATGGGTCCCTTTGCTAGAAAGGATGAGAAAATGATAACTTTAGCATTTATAGAGCTCCTACGGCGCGCCAGGCTCTTTACAAATATTACCTCCTGGGATTCCCGTAACCCCTCCGGGAGGTGGGTGCTGTTGTTATTATCCCCATTTTACAGAGGAGGAGACTAAAGTCACCCTGCTGGGAAGTGGCTGAGGTTAGGTCTGGCCTGACTTGACCCAGAGCCCACCTCGTCCGTTGAGGAAGGGAAAGGGCAGAGTAATCCAGGCGTCGGGGAAGAGAAAGTGAGACCCGAGCTTTTATCTAATCTCCAGGAAAACTATCTGCGGGTCGTGGCCAGTCCCAGGTGGCTGGTCGGCTCCAAGTTCCTCCTTTCGCTTCCCCTCATTCTCAGCAAGTAGACTTGGCTCGGGAAGGTCTCTTCACTGACCATAGAGGATTCCAAACAAACGCAAGGTGAACAGCGACCTGTGTCCCAGAGAAGGCAGCCACCTGAGCTGTCCCCCCTCCTCCCAAGGTGGAGTTCCCTCATGCTGGCCCCTGATGCCAGGTGAGTCACAATAATCCGCACTGGCTGGAAGGTGGCCAGACTCCCGCTTGCTGCAGGAGACGTAATCCCCCCTAAAGTAAATAAGGGATGATGGGGCTGGGGGAAGTACGGCCGGATGCTAGCTCCTGGAAGCTATTGATTGGGAAAGGTTTCCTGGAAGAGGGGGCGCGGATGCGGAGTCTAGAAGGAAGTCAGGTAAAATCCCAGGTGGGGAGAATGAGCGTTCTAGGTCGGGGGCACAGCCCGGAAAAAGGCACGGAAGAGGCAGATTGAGCGTCCGGGACGAGGTCACAAGGCAGAAAGGGCAGTTTGGCCAGAACGTGGCGCGTGGGAAAAGAAGTGAAAAACCATAGGAGAGGAGAGAACGCCGGGGAGATCCCAAGGGCAATAGGGAGCCAGTGCAGCTTTGGGGCCGGGGGAGTTACTAGTTCAATCTCTGCTTTGGGAATCTACCTTTGGCAGCAGAGAAAGGAGGAATGGGAGAGGGGCCCACTATTATGATCCTGCCTCCCCGAAGTCAGAGGCCTCCCGGGTGGACTTGGAGCCGATTTGCCCCACTTCAGGGTTATTCCCAGCAGCCAGCCCTCCTCTCCCTCTTCGGCAGGGAGGAGGCGGAGCGCCTCGGGGGCGGGGCGGCCGGCCCCTCTTCCAGCCCTCCCCGGTGCCTCCTGGGAAGTGTAGTCTAGCGCCGGGAGCTGCCGAGGCGCGTTGAGCCCCGGGCCGCGCCCTGTCGAGACTACACTTCCCGGCAGGCTCTGGGGAGCGCTCGGCGCAGTGCGCAGGCGCGGCGCGGCGGCATCGGCGGCCGGAGCCGCTATAAGGGCTTGTTTTTGCTTCGGGGCTGATGCTCGGCTGTCGGTCCGACGGCCGCTGGTGGGGACAGGTAGGTGGCGCTCGCCGGGCCGGGGCGGGACGAAGGGCGGCCTCAAGGCCCGTCTACGGACTGAGTCCGGCGGAGCCGGGGAGGGAGGTCCTTGGGCGGCCGGCGCCGAGCAGGGCTCCCGCCGCGCAGCAGCCCTCGGCCTCCTCGGGTTCCCGGCCAGGCCCTTGCCCGCGGCGAAATTGGCGGCCTCGGGCCGCCGGGTGCGGGACTTCTCAGGCTGGAGCCGCCGCGAGGGAGCCGGGCCGGGATGGGGCGGCAGGAGGGAGGAGGGGGCCCAAAGCGCGCTACCGACCGCGGCCGCCAGAGGGCGCCGCGTCCGCGGCCATGATCGGGGTCTGGGGGAGGCAGGGGCGGAGGGAGCCTCCGCGCACGCGTCCCCCGCGCGCCCCCCGCTCCCGGCCGCCGGCTGCGCGCCTGCGCACGCCTTTTTCTCGCGCCTCCTCCGGAGCGCTGGCCGGGACCGACCTTTCCTCTCTGCCCTCCCATCTTACGGACGGGGAGACTGAGGCCCAGAGATCGCGGGGCGCAAGGACGGTCCCAGGAGTAGAGCTCAGGCCTGCGGGCTTTAGGGCTGCCTGGAAGGGAATCAATCTGGGTGTCGTGGACAGCTGGGCACGTTACAGACAGGGGAAACAGGCTCAGGCACTCCCCTCCTCCTCCTTCAGGAGCCCCCATTTGGTGCTTGGGGCGATAGGACCCCCGTCCCCCCACTGTCCCAAAGCAGGGGAAGGCCAGGCTCACCCCTAGTGTTTTAGGGGCGTCTGATCCCCTGGAGGGAGCAGGGGCTGATCCAAGGCTGAGACTCTCCTAAGTGCAATGGCAGGATGCTAGGGGGAGGGGAAGGGACTTTGGTGGGCATCTGTGGCCCAGACTTCAGCCAAAGACCCCTCTGCTGAGCTGCCTCCCAGAGTGGGGGTCCGGTACAGTCTAAGGCCTGGAGCAGCAGTGCCAGGGGTGGGTACAAGCACCCAGTGTGCCATCCTTGGTTGTCCTGGCCTAAAGGTCACTAAGAGCAGCCCTGCTATAGGCCGAAGAAAACAAAACCTTTTAGAGGAGAATCTGGGAGGTCCTAGTGGAGAGAAGCTTACTTGGGTCTCCATGAAGGGAGAGAGAGTCCTGGTCTCAGCCAAGGCCCTGGATGTTTGTTTCTCTACCGTCAGGGTGGTCCAGGTCCTGCTGGAGGGGATCCAGGCTTGGGGAGCACTTTTGGGGGTTGGATGGAAGTGATGGGAGGTGTCCCCAGGGCCTTGGGAAGGGGCTCCCAATGGTGGAGGTGAGCCAGAAGCAGTCACCCAGGAGGCTGTCATTTGGCCATTGCAGACCCAGCACCCAGCCCTAAGCAGTGATCTTGCCCAGGCTGCCCCTGTGATCTTCAGTGGGAGCCCAGTTGTGCTTAATGGCTGGTGCTCTTCCCCTACCTACCCCCAATTCCATTTTTTAAAAGCCGCCTCTTCCATCCTGGACTCAACGATGTGTATTGGTTCTGAGTGGTAATGGCAAGACAATGGGGGTTAAATGACTTGCTCAGGGTCACACAGGAAATGTTTGAGACCAGATTTGAATCTAGGCCTGGCTCTCCAGCTACTCCACCCTGCTCCCCACCCTTTTTAAACTAAATTTTATTCCAGCTTCTTGAAAAAAAGTCAGCCTTTATAACAATATGCCTAGCCAAGCAAACCAAATTCCCCAGATTACCTTTCATCTACTTACCTAAATGTGTTGTTTCTCCCCTAGAACCCCAAAGGCTCCTGCTCTCAGGGGGCCTGGTCAGTGGTCACAAGCATCCCGAGGTTCTCACTAGGTGGTGCCCAGCACTGGCTCTTGCTGCATGGTGGGAGTCGGAGGGTTCGGGGTTCTCTGGCTTCTCAGCTCCTTGCATCTCCCATGAATGGGCCTGACAGTATGTAGCATCCCAAGCATATTCACATCTATGAAATATAGATGACTGTATTATTACTGTGTCTCCAAGCATGAGGCTTCACCGATAAGGTCTGTGAAGGTAACCTTGACCTGATCACGAGACCTATTGCCCAACACAAGTCCATTAACATGTTCGGAGACTTGCCCGGGAAAGCGCGGTTACCTCGTACACGCCCAAAAGGTGTTCCCTCCACTGTACCACCCAATCTTGATTGTCTAAGATATGTGATGTAATTGTTACGTGAT
The DNA here is from genome assembly GCF_027887165.1 of Monodelphis domestica. Classification (NCBI taxonomy): domain Eukaryota; kingdom Metazoa; phylum Chordata; class Mammalia; order Didelphimorphia; family Didelphidae; genus Monodelphis; species Monodelphis domestica. The sequence continues at coordinate 530,026,487 of NC_077228.1, forward strand.
TAGAGGCAGCCCTCTGCCTCCTCATCAATAAAAGCAAGGCAACCCCTGGAATTCTCTCTTTTTAGGAAGGTTCTTTACCTAGCTAGGATCACCATTTCTCTCTCTCTTTCTCCTCCAAGTCCTTTCCTTCCCCGAGGCTGTGACCATCTCGGCCTTCATTCTCTATCTTAATCTCCTCAACCACCTTGTGTTCCATTATCCTCATTTTCTGCCTTAAGGAAAATCATAGGGGTTGCCTGCCCTATCCAACTACTGATTTGTCGGTGTCTTCCATTCTCCACCCTGGTTCTCGGTTCCTACCTCTCCCATCACAAAGGTGAGCCCCTTTCCCTTGTGGGACCCTGCTGGTCAGGGAAGTCCATTAAGGAAAACCCTACACAGTATTTTAGACTTTCTTGGCATCTGGGATGAATCAATAGACATCTGTGTGCTTGTTCTGACTTGGTTTGGGATGTGAGGAAGATCTTTTTAGAAAGGAAGCCAGCATCTCCCCCTTCCTGGGTGGTCATCTCTGAGGGGTTGGAGGGGCTTGAGCCTGCTCAGGCTGTCATGCTGCTTGGCATTCTCTGACGTGGGTCCCTGCTAAGCCCTTGAGCTCCATGGAACGATCTAGACAAGGTGACCCCTTTAAAGGCAGCAGCTTCACTGACTCAGATTACAGTGTTTGGCGCTGACCTCTGAAAGAGAAGCCTTTTGGCTCTTCACTTGGTCCAGCACCCTCTTTCTTTGAGGAAAAACATTTTGAGGTTTTGGAGTCTGGTCTGCTCATTTGAATGAATGGGAGAAAAAGGGTGCTTGCTCCCCCTTCCAAGAGACAGCGGCATCAGGAACCTGGATGGGGGGGGGCGTCCCTGTGGGGGGGTGCTGTTGCTTTTAATAACCTCTGACTTTGGGGATTTGGCAAACTCCAAAGATGGGAGGGGGAATGACTTCATGCACTGAGGCTAAGGAGACCAAGTTGTGCTGAAGAGCCTGTGACTGGAAAGGGAGCCGGGGGAGGAATCTAAGGGCCCCCCCCCCTTTATAAGAGAATGTGAAGTAAATGGCCGTGGGCAGTTCTGTTGCCTTGCTCAGAAGGCGAGACTCCTAGGTAGACCCGAACGTGCTATTTGCGGCATTTCCCTTGAATCTTGCTGGAGTGAGACCTTGCTGTTCCCGGGGAGCTTTTGGCCTAACTCACCTCTGAGAGTGGGGTCTGGAAGGGAAGCGCTCAGTAGTTTTCCATCGCAGGATGATTCCAGCAGTTTTAACTCCTACCATTAGTCATGCTTTAGGACGGTTTTATTTCAGTCTATCAAAAATGCTGATGCACAAATAATACAATTTGGGAGTTTTCTAGACATTTTTCAAAACAATTTCACCAGTAATTGGCATTACCTACCTCCTCGACTGACTTCAAAATGCATATATTTTTCTGGAATTTGTTTACTTAATGGGATGCATGTAATCTTAGTTATGGGGCTCCATTCGCCTTCCTCCCCCCTTTGGAAAATATAAGCAAAATGATGTTTGTTGTCTAATATGGACATTTTCTTACGGAAGGGCTTTAGAGTGCCCGGTGTGTTTGCTAGGAGCTGTTTAACACATGACGCTTTTCATGAACTCTTTTTCAGAGATTCTTGAGCAAAGCCAAGTGTCTGGGAAGCCCAGGACTTCCAGTCTAAGAAGATGAAGGATATTGATATGGGAAAGGAGTATGTAATACCCAGTCCTGGGTATGGGAATGTGAGGGAGAGAACGAGCTCCTCTGGGCAGCGCAAAGAGCATGAACAGTCGGCCACGTTTGAGCAGACACATCCGGTTAGTCGCGCCCCCCCCTCCCCGCCCCGCCCCCCAGCCCCTTCCCCGCAACTCCCTGTGGTGCCAGAAATACTTGTGACTCTCAGTGGGTGACACAGGTCATTTGAGCAAGTTTTCTGAACTGAGCAGGTCACACTGTTAACAGGAACTCAGCCTCGTTTGGGAAGGAGGCGGACATTGATTCTCTATTTGTCCCACGCTGGGGAATTCGAGGTAGGGCAATCTTCCTTCCTGGGCTGTTGGCTGACCTGACTGTTTTGCCCCAATCAGAGAGATGCTTTTGGTGTTGAGGCCTGCATTTGCCAGGGTTACAGTCTGTATGGGTCTTGCTCGCCATTAGCAATCCCTTGCAGTGGCCTACCAAAAGTGCTTCCATAGCATTCCTGCTCTCTTCCTGTTCTCTACCCTCTTATTTGTCTTCCTCCCCCAAAACGTTTTTTAAAAAAATCTACAAAATCGAATTTATCAAATTTTAATTTAAGCATTCTTTTACGAGTGAGGATAATGAATTCAACCAGCCTCATAAGAAGAGGATTGTGCTTTTTTTTTGTTTTTTTGAAGTGGGCTTGGGAAGATGCATTGGGGTGGAGGGACTGAGGAGAGCCTGTAACTTCCTTGATACAGATGTGCCCCCGCCCCCTTCCTCCCAGCTCTCCCCTCTCCCAGTGAAGAGGCTGACTTGTCAGGGTATGTTTGAAGGCTTAAATCAACCTTTCCAGCACCCTTTGACCCAGGTCATTTTCCTATCTTTGTCTTGTTCTTCATTTTAAAATTTATAATTGGCCTGGTCTGGTTTTGAGGCTCCCTCCCTGTGCTCGTGCACATATGTCACCAGCTGTTGGGTGCCATTGAGTCTTGAGGTGTGGCCTGGGCCACCCAGAATCCAGCAGCTCAACTTGGGGGAGCCAGCCTTGATCCCAGGCCTCTGGCGCCCTCACCACCATGATGTGCTGATTAGCCACAGACAGAAAACCAGTGACATTACATTGAGATCCCCTTTGTGCTTGATGGAATGGCCTCATGGAACACAGGATAAACAAATGGCCTGGGCTGTCTCCCTTTCTCTAGCCCTTTGGCGGGTCCTCAACGTTAGTTTAGGCTTTTTAATGGACAGAGCAAGTGAGACATTGAGAGTCCTGGAGTTCAGGTCCAGATGAGGGCTGGTGGACTCACTAGGTTGGTATTTTCAGGTTTCCCTAGACTTGTTATTTTACCTTCACCAGAATCCATTAATCAGAGATTCTCTTCTGTTAGAAATGTGACAGCTAGGGATCGAGGAGGGGGATTAAGGGTCTGGAGGTAGTTATGCCTTTTTCCATTTGGGAGGAGAAACTTGAGCTTCAATCTTTTTTATCATGATTTAATTTTATTTATTTATTTTTTTTAAATTTTATAGTATTTTATTTGATCATTTCCATGCATTTTTCATTAAAGACAAAGATCATTTTCTTTTCCTCCCTCCCACCCCCCGTGGAGTAATTTAATTTTATTTAATCTTGAGCTTTTGATTCTTAAGATTATTTTTTAAAATTTAAAACATTTTTTTAAAACTCTCCCATTTTAGAATCGGTACTGTGTATGGGTTCCAAGGCAGAAGAGTGGTATGGGCTGGGCAATGGGGGTGAAGTGACTTACCCAGGGTCACACAGCTAGGAAGTCTTTGAGGCCAGATTTAAACCCAGGACTCCTGCCTCTAGGACTGGCTCTCAATCCATTGAGCCACCTACCTTCCCCCACCTTTAAAAGTTTATTTTTACAACTCAGCATGCATGGAAGTACCTGCTGGGTGCAGGGCACCATGAGATGCCACGGATACAAAGGCAGCAAAGAAACAGGTCCTGCTCTGGGCTTGCTCTGATTGCTGGGGCTGAGCAGCACGGACATCTATGGAACAGCAACCGTGTAAGATGTCAGAAGCATCTCTTCAGTGGTTGCCGCTGATAACAGAAGCCAGAAGTGACTTTTGTTCTCCAAGATGTTTAAGTAGCAGTTCCTGAATGTGCTACGAGGCTCACTTCTCTTTTGTCCCTGACCCCAGAAGGGCTCGTTTCCGTGGCGCACAGTACACTGAATTAAATTTGGCTGGAAGCAGACTAACATGATGTCTAGGAAATCGGGGACCTCATGTAGTTGTGCAAATGGACAGTAAAAATCTGTCTTAAAATGGGGAAAATCTCTCTGGATCCCCCATTCTTTGAAACAGCAGCATCCAAGACAAGTAAATCATGGCCTGGCCTGATAACCAGCTGGGCGTGAGGGAGAGTGGAGGGAGAGAAGTGGAAGAAGGTGAAATCCCTGCTTTGGGCCTTGCCATTGCAGCCTTCCCAGCAGAGGAGGCTGGGTGGAGGAGTCCTGAGGGAGACGGTTGCCTTTTCAGCCCTTGTAGCGACGTGGTAGGAGATGCTCTTGGGTTGAGGGGTCCTTTCCCAGAGCAGGTGTCGGGGCCTTGGAGCCCAGTGACTCCCAGGCAGCCCAGAGTGTTACCCAAGGATGGGCCTGAGGTCAAAGTGTCTCCCCAGGGGCCACCCAGCCCTCAATGGCAGCAGTATTAGCGGGTGAGAGGGTGCGTAGGGGCCTCTCCTTATGTACAGTTTGGGATTGGCCTCCATCACAGCCCTTGATCGCCTTCGTCTAGCAGCAAGGAAGGGCTGTTAAGGGAAATGACCAGATCTGGTGTGCAGAAATTTAATTTGCTCCCTAGCAAAAAATGGAAACGCTGAAGTCAGCAGCTTGTTCTTTTAAATTAAGAAAGTGCTAGATCGTGACTGCCTTAGTCCCACCCCGCTGTCCAGCCAGACTGCCCTTATTGGTGTCTGTCACGGGCTGTTGGCCGCCCCCATGCTCCAGTGCCCACCTCAGAGTCCCCACATCCTTTATCATGACTCTTGTCTTCATCTCTTCCCCCACCCCAGCAATGACTTGTTCCCTTCCTAAAGGATCTAGAAGTATTTTTAAATGTTAAAAAATGTAATTATTACTGTTACTTTTTAAACTTACCTTCTGTTTTAGAATTGATATAAGTTTAAGTTCCAAGACAGATGAGTGGTAAGGGCTAGGCAATGAGGGTTTAGTGACTTGCCCAGGGTCACACAGTTAAGAATTGTTTGAATCCAGATTTGAACCCAGGACCCCTCATCTCCAGGCCTGGCTCTCTATGTAAACCTTAAAATTTCTTAGACTTATGAATGTTGGAAATTTCACCATTGGGAAATTTCATACTTGAAAAATTTCCTACTGATAGTCTATTGGAATGTGAACCCCCTTGGCATGGGAGGTTCCTTCTCTTTCCTTCTTAAGACTACTTTAGGACAGAAACCCTTTGCTGAACAATGGAAAGGGCTTTGACCTATGCTTAAGCACAGAACAGGAAGTTCTTTGAGTCATGATTGATTTTAGAATTGATACAGTAGAGATCCTTGGAATGACAGAACCAAGTCTTGGAACTTCCAATCTCCACCCTGCTCGGGGTAACAGGATTTAGGAAGGGCTGCAGCATAGATCAAGATTTAATTATTTGAGAATATGACCTTCAACAGACATGTGCAAAACCACAGACCTCTGGGCGGTCCTGGGTTAAGCTAGAGCCACCATTGGCACATCATCGACAGTGATTGGTAGATGTGAGAACTGAGGGGAGGGAACTTGGTTTCCTTAAAGATAGTGGGGTCTGAGGACAAAGGGGTGGGGGGGGGTTGGTTGGAGAGGTTTTGCTCTGAGAAGCTTGCTCTGAAGGAAGCTGGAGGTGGAGGCCCCTGAGACTATTTCTCCATTTTGGTCACGTGAGTGATAGGGACTGATCTCCTTTCTTTGCCCCAGCTATCTAAGGGCTTGGGCCTTTTGGCCCAGCCTAAACAGAAGGGGTATTTCAGCCCTATTCCCTTCTCTCCCCTTTCTCTCTCCCTCTCTCTCTCTCTATCTCTAATTCCTTTCTTCCTCCTGTTTGTAATTAAAACTCCATAAAAGGTTGACTGCTGACTTGAGTTTTCATTTAGGAATTACATAGCTGAATTCCTTGGCGACCTTAAATTAATATATATCAGTCTTTTAAAAGTGATTTCCTTGTCACATCTATCCACTGAGGCCACTTAGCTGCCCCTCTAAAAGCATTTTTAACTACTTTAGGTATTTCTTTCTCTATGTCCTTTCTACTTTCTACTTCTGTCCACTACTTTCTCCATGTCCTTGTTGTCTCCCCTATTAGAGTATAAGCTTCTTGAAGGCAAGGAATGATTGACCCATATCCCCTAGGACTTAGCACAGTTAAATCCCAGTAGCTAATACACACGTGTTGGTTGATTGACTAATAGGAAGTTAACAAGGCAGTGAAAGCAGGTCCCATTTCTCTGGCTGCAAGGTGTTTGCTTCACCCCTCTCTTCAGAGGAACAAACAGGCTGATGAGTGACTTCATCACAGTCTTCAGTTTCTCTGCCTCAGATTATGGAAGTTTTCACTCTGGGGCACAATTGGTTTAACTCTGTGCTCCCCACTCATCTTTTTCCCACATAAGTGCTCAGAACACTTGTTCAGTGTGTAGTGTGTGCCTGGCTTTGGGGTGTCGGTGCCATTGGTTATGGACATTTTAGTTACTTCTAGCAACTAACCGTGCGCAGGGCAGGGTTAGTCTTTGAGCAAAGGCTACTTTTCTCAGTGTCTTCCCTCAGTCTACACAGGTTGCCCCGTCCTTCAGGCTATCATAGGGTTCACCTTGAAGAAGGTCTAGAACAGGGTTCTTAACCTTTCTATCACGAGCCATCAACACTCATAATTGAAGGAAAAGCCAAATATTTGATAGAGGTTAGTGAAAATAATGGAATTATCTGTCATACAAAATGTTCTCCATGAACCTCTGCCCTAGTGTCTAGAACCTCCCATTCTGCCCCTGCATAGCACAGAGACACCCTTTACTTCACTCCATATGCCTGCAGGACTAGGACGGCCCTGGGTAGAAGCTGCAGGTGGTGCCAGGTGCATGCCGTGCTATGTTGGGCTTGGGATCCTGCTGCTGTAGGTGACATGCTTCACTGGGAACATCATGGTCCTTTCTTCCTCTCCCATCAGTCTCCTTTAACCCTGAGACAAACTTCTGGGCTCCTTTCTAGGTCCACGCTGGGAAGAAAAGAACCTCCCGGAAGTTGGTCACTCTCTTCCTTGTGGGCAGTGAAGGGTTACTTGCAATCCCCTCCACAAAGCCTGGATTAGTTCTTAATTAGCTTCCCACCCAACAGGTGCCTTTGGTTTCCGGCTTCTTAGATTAGGTTGGACTTGGCTGTAATGAGCTTTATCTCCAGAGAAAATTGATCCTGTGGGAGCGGGGCCTGGGGGAAGTTTTCAGGAGCTCTGTGACCAGAGAGGAGAGGCCTCCTCGAGCCGTTGGACCCTTGGGAGGCTGGCTGGGGACATGAGCATGCTTTGGACTCCCCCTCCCTCCATCTCGGCCTAGCCAGTGTCCAGCTTTGCTGTACGGGGTACTTGCATTTGAGCACAAAGGCCTTTTATTCTCTTGATAGCGTCGCCTTAGAGCTATGTCCTAATTGCAGTTGGATCATAGAAGTATCCATTAGGAAATTATAAAATCCCATGGACTCGTGAAGTTATGGAGGCCAGATAACGTGTACTTTAGAATATTGACTTGGGGAAAAGAAAGTCAGGCAAAATATCAAACTGGCTCTGTATAGCAAAAAGGCAACAAGGATACATTTCAGTACATATTTAGTACAAATAGAAATTGAGAAGACATCCCTGGAAATTGTCGTTTGTGACATGTGCTCCCTGGGTCCGAGGTCAGCAGATGAGAGGCTCGTCCTGGTGAACAATCTGACCACGTGGACTCCAGAAAGTGGCAGCGAGGACGGGTGCTTTTAGGTGGCTGGGACAATTAGCCGTTGGTTGATGCTTTTTCTTAGGTAATCAGGCCACATGAGGCAGGAAGCACATCAGTCACGTCCTCAGTATCACAAAGTGGGGAATGACAGCTCTTCAAAAAAAATCTGGCCTCAGACTTCCCAGCTGTGTGACCCTGGGCAAGTCACTTAACCCCCATTGCCTGGCCATTATGCTCTTCTGCCTTGGAACCCATACACAGGATTTATCCTAAGCTAGAAGGTAAGGGGGGTTTTAAAACCATGTGAGAAATTATTTTCAGAAGACATGCTAACTAACTGAGCGTACTTCAGAGCTCTAAAAGAGAATGCAGGTCAACTGAACTTCAGGGCTCCTGGCAGCCTCTGCCTCACTGAATCCTTCATTTCTGTCAGGGTTTAGCTTGAGCACAGCTTTGTGCCCTCTCCACTGCTGCTCCGGCCCCACTGTCATTAGCCCCATCTTCTTCCCCCTTCGTCAGGACGATTCCCACCCTCAGGGCCTCATTTGCCCAGCATGGAGTAAGGAAGCTTGTCAAGTGATTAGCTGTGCCAATGGGCCAGGATGACAAAAGCCACGAGCTAGTGGAGACAGGCTGCCCTAGAGGGGCCATGCCCTGGGCCTGACTTTCTGGGAGGCTATTATGAATTAGGGAGAAAAGGGAACTAAACCGCCTGTACCCTCGGACGCGGGCATCTCACTCAGTTCTGGGCTTTTTATGGTGTGGAAGCAGAGACAGCTTCAGCTCATACCAAAGAGTCATTGCTTTCTTGGGAGCAAAGACTGCCCATTGCTTTGGAAACACTGAGAAAGTGAGCACATGGCAATGTCGTAGTGTGTTAGCGTACAGTAAAGGAAGCAGGAAGATTTGTACGAAGCCCCATGGTCCAGCCGCCTCGTTTCAAAGATGAGAAAATGGGCAAAGTAAGGGAAGGATTTTTCTAGAGTGTCCCATGCCAGGCAGGACAAGAGGGAGTAACAGGGACCCCTCTGAAGCCTTAGGACAGCACGAGAACCCCTGTGATACCTCTGTCAGAGAGGCCCATGTGGCCAGGCCTGGCCAGGGTGGGCTGGTCAAGAGAAGGACCACTTCTCAACCTTGCCCGGGGTCCTTAAATTAGAAGGGCTCTGCCTTCCACCCTCACCGGCGAATATTCAAATCAGAGAATTACTTTACCAAAGGTCACGGCTTTGGGCCTCCCTCACAGCTCCCACTGGCCATAATTTAGTCGAATTTCTGTCCACCTTCCCTTTGGTTCCTCCCTTGTAAGAAAGACCTTCTGAAGGCCGGCTGGGTGCTAGGCGGGTGCTGGGCTTGGGTGTCAGGAATAACATTTCCCCCACTCCAAAAAACCAACCAGCTTCTGCCTCATTGAGGAGCTCCTGTTATTCCAGCAGGCTAGCACTTTGTGTAAGATGTTGTGGACATTCTGCTACAAGGTAAAGGCAGGTAGGCAGGGAAGAGTGCCAGGAAGGTTCACGGAGGAGAAGAGGGACTCTATATTCCAAGCTTGGGCCTGTGGAGGCAGGGACATGAAGGGTCATCCAGGCCACCCTCTCCCCCTCCATGTTACAGGGGGAATTGTTAAATAACAAGGTTGGGGAGAGGACTTGGCCGTGACCAGGTTCCTACTGAAATGGACACCCCCCTCCCTCCGAGGTCTCACCTTGTCTTAATTCGCAGTCACAAGACCCGTAGAAATGACCAGGTGCTGCCACCAGAATCCTGGTCCCACTCAAGTTACAAACGAAGACTTGGGGTCTGTTTGTGGTAGGTCAGGCGTGAGATTACAGTTTGTAAAATCAGAAATGCTATTTGTTCTTCTTGGTTTTTTCTTTTATACTAATTGTGTCCCAACACCCAAAAGCCAACAGTGCACTTATTTGCAAAGAATTAAGATTAAAGCTTTCAAAACAAGGAGTTTATTTTGTTCTCATGCCTGCTAACACCTGGGTTAGGCCAAGTGCGGGTGGTTGATGCCACAGATAGGCAGGATGAGTATTGACCCGTAGGGCAGCTTTTCTTTCCAGAAGCCTGTCAACTTCCTTGGCGGGAATGTGGCTGCAGAGTATGTCCATTTACAAAGGGTTGTTTCAAACTGAAATGTTAGCATCTCAAATCAACACATTCAAAGGGTCTTAGGCTTTACCAGAAGCCCATCATGCCAGGCACCATCCTTGATTCTGAGGATGGAGAGACAAAAATGAACGTTCCCTCCCTTGACGAGCTTGTATTCTCTACGGGGTGACAGGTATGACAGATACACATAGCAATATTTTCCAATAGAAACCATAAGGCAATTTGGGGGAACAGGTATGAGCAACCCAGGTGGATCAGGAAAGGCTTGGATTTGAAGGTTGGAGGTGGTTAGAGGCAGGGCCCTCTTTGTCAATTCACAGGGAAGGCCTATTCATTGTTAGCAAATCCCTCAGTCTAGTTTTGGATCATTTTAAGTTTCAAGCTATTTCCAAGGGCATAAAGGGAACTATGACTAAGAATATTTCATTAATATTTTTAAAAATTGGCAGACAGTTGACTTAGGGAGTCTCCTTTCTTCCTGTGACCCTCCTTGTTAGCCATACCAGTGGGGTTAACCCTACAACAAAACTTGCTTTTCTTATGTATTGACATCTCCTTTTCCCTTTGTTTGCTCACATTAGAAAGGCCTTGGAAAGATGAAGATGCTCACTTTTTCTCCTGTTTTGTGGTAGGAAGAAGGCTGAATTTTGTAGTCTGCTCATGTGACCTTGGGCAAGTCATCTAACTTTGCTAGGCCTCATTTTCCTTATCTGTAGAAGGAGTAGGCCTAGCGAGCCTCCAAGGCCCCTTTCTGCTCTTAAATGATGATTGGCCAAGGGTAAAGGCTGGACAGTGTCCTGGCAACTCCTGAGAAGCCTCTTCACAACAGAACTGTTGCTTCTTTGTTTTGTTCAAAGTCAATGGTTGCAATGCAGTGGCCATTTGGAATGCTCAGCTTTAAGAATTAAGAACTAATGATTCAGTGATGCTCAAAGAGTTAGGAAGAGTTTGGAAAGCTCTCACTTCATTGTTGGGGGCCTGAGAAACACACATTGTGTCTCTTCATGAAGCTTTCCCTGACAGGAAGGAAGTCCTCTTCCACAGGTCCCACTTCTTGAACTTGAACACGTACATAAGATATACTTATGTGCATACGTGTATGTTGCAGTGTTTATTCTTTCTTACATTGCATTCAGTGTAACTTGCCATCCCCTCAGATTTTCTTAGTCATAGATGAATTCGAAGGTTCTTAGAGAGCCATTTAGTTCAACCCCCATATAGCCCAAATTTCCTTCCATATCACTCAGGTGACCTTGGGGCCTCTGTAAAGATTAAAATTTAGGGGAGATGGGGAGACTGAGGCAGTTAGAAATTAGTTTCTCTCTACAAGGAGTATTATATTTTTTTAGAGGTTTATTAAAGGCTAAAGATTAAAGAATATACAAGTAAGAAACGTGCCTAGGCCAGAGGCCTAGACAAAATAACCTCACATCACGCAAGAGACGAGCCTGCTCCAAAACGGAAGTCCAAAAAGAGCCAAGAGCCCTCAAAAGCCTTTGAATCAGCTTAAATGCCTTCTCAATCTCAGGTGAGATTACAAGGCCTCCTGGGGAAGTGGAGCAAAGGCTCATGGGGATTGTAGTCCTGTATTCGAGTCTATTTTTTACACCTCTCAGGGAGAAGGGAGTCCTGAGGCAACCAGCCATCTCTAAAAGCAGTCCATTGTACTTTTGTGCAAAGTTCTGATTTTTAGTAGCTCCTCCCTCCCCCATGTCTAAATTCCCCTCTTTAGAACTTCCACTCCAATTCAGTATTTTGGGGCCAAGTAGTACAAGATTCTTTATTCTTTTTGAAACTCCTTTCTCTCAGGGTTGTTTGCCTTTACATTATTGTTCTGGTTCTAATTAATCATTGTATCTTTTGTTGGCCTCTTTTGAAGCCTGTTGATTCAACAAATATTCTCAACTTCCCCTGAATTACTCCATGTTCCCTCTTCCATTCAGCAACTGATGCTCCTGTGGCTTAAAAACCAGAATCCCTCAATATGCTGCCTACATGAAAAGCACTTAAAGCAGACAGGCACAAAGTAAAAGAGCAGCATCTATTATGGTTCAGCTAAAGTAAAAAAAGCAGAGTAGCAATCATGATCTCGGACAAAGCCAAAGTAAAAATCGATCTAATCAGAGATGAAGAAGGAAATTACATCTTGATAAAAGATACCATAGACAATGAAAAAGTAGCCATACTAAACATATGCACCAAATGACATAGCCTCCAAATTCCTAAAGGAAAAGTTACAGGGGGGAAATAGACAGCAAAACTTTAATACTGGGGGGCATCAACCTTCCCCTTTGAGAAGTAGATAAATCCAACCCCAAAATATAAAGAAGCTAAGGAGGTAAATAGAATTTTAAATTTTGAAATTTTTATTTAATTAATTAATTTAGAATATTTTTCCATGGTTATAAGATTCGTGTTCTTTCCCTCTCCCCATCCCTTCCTGTAGCCGACATGCAATTCTACTGGGTTTTATTGTGTCCTTGATCAAGACTTATTTCCATATTATTAATATTTGCACTAGGGTGATCATTTAGTCTATATCCCCAATCATATCCCCATTGACCTATGTGATCAAGCATTTGTTTTTCTTCTATTTCTGCTCCCACAGTTCTTCCTCTGAATGTGAATAGCGCTCTTTCTCATAAGTCCCTCAGAATTGTCCTGGATCATTGCATTGCTGCTAGTAAAGAAGTCCATTACATTCGATTGTACCTCAGTGTATCAGTCTTTGTGTACAATGTTCTCCTGGTTCTGCTCCTTTCACTCTGCATCAATTCCTGGAGGTTGTTCCAGTTTGCATGGGATTCCTGCAGTTCATTATTCCTTTGAGCATAATAGTGGTAAATAGAACTTTAGAAAAGTTATATATCATAGACCTTTGGAGAAAATTTAATAGGACTAGAAAGGAATGTGCCCTTTTCCAGCAGTACATCTTCACAAAAACTGTATAATAGGGCATAAAACTTCATAACCAAATATAGAAAAGCAGAAATGTTAAATGTATTCTTTTCAGACCATAATACAATAAAAATTACATTCATCAAAGGGCAGCAGAAAAACAAATTAAAACTGTAAAATATTATCCTAAACAATGAATGAATCAAAGAACAGTCATAGAAACAATCAATTTCACTAAAGAGAATGATGAGACAACATACCAAAATTTATGGGATGCAGTCAAAATATCAAGAATGTATATCTCTTAAGTGTCAACAAAAGAGAGAAAATCAATAAACTGGGCATGCAACTAAAAAAACTAGAAAAAGAACAAATTGAAAATCCCCCATTAAATACCAAATTGGAAATCTTGACAATTAGAGGAGAGATAAATAAAATTGAAAGTAAGAAGACCATTGAACTAATAAATAGGACAAGGAGCTGGTTTTATGAAAAAGTGAATAAAATAGATAAACCATTGGAGAATTTGATTTAAAAAATTTAAGAAAACCAAATTAGCAGTATCTAAATTGTAAAAGGTGAAATAACTGGTTAAGAAGCAATTACTGGGAATTATCTTGTTCACTCCTGTGTCAATAAATCTGACAATCTAAGCAAAATAGATGAATATTGATTAAAAATATAAACTGTCCAGATCAACAAAAGAGGAAATTGTATACTTACATGACCCCATCATAGAAAAAGAAATTGAACAAACCATCAAAGAATTCTCTAAAAGGTCACAGGGCCAGATGGATTGATAAGTGAATTTTACCAAATATTTAAAGAACAATGAAGTCCAATACTACAGAATCTGGGAGGAAAAATAAGGGAAGAAATGCTTCTGTCTCACAGTGTAGAATCAAGAATGATTTGAGACCCTAACTCATAGGCGTACTTGAAGCTGTGCTGTTCCCTGGATCCTGCTAATCTAGGAGCTCAGTTACTAAAGGAAGTCTAGTGTATCCTGTTACTGATGAAGCCAGGCTGACTTTCTGAGATGACTCCTTTACTGCATGTTTGCTAACTCTTTTAATATCTAGAATTTTGCCAAGAAGCAGAGTCAAGGCTACTAGCCTGTAATTTGCAGGCTCCCTGGTTTTTTCAGCACAGCTTTGGGACATTACAGAGCAGTGATATATCTAAGCTAATGCTAAATGAAGACCCAGTTTTCCTGGACTGACCTGCCTTTGTTAATGACTTCCTCACTTCCTAACTTCTGGCAGACTCTGGTAGGCTTCTCATCTCATTCAAAGTTGGCTTCTTCGTTGGTCCCTGCCACCGAATCATGGGCTGTCCATCAGTTCTCCAGATTATTGATTTGGTTATTCATTGTAGGTGCTTAACAAGTGTTTGTTTATTGACCAAAAAGTATTCCCAGGGTTGACCAATCAAATACACCTGCTATCAAAAGAAGACATGGGTTTAGCTTGACTGCTTTATTCTGTTTGGGCCCCCATTGGCTAATGGTGATAACCTTCCCTTGAGTATCTAGAAACTACCTGGAGCTTATTCATCTATTTGGAAATTTTGCCTGGAACCAACATCAAGCCTTGTGTTCTGGATGTACGTCTTCTCTTTTGATTTAAGCCCAAGCTTTCCTGAATGCCTTTGGATTTTGTGCAAGAGCTTAAGATGTGTTTGACTCACAAGTTTGTGGCTCATGAGGCTGGAGAGCTTGGGGCTCCTGGTTCTGGAGCCATTTCTTTTCCCATTGGCTTTTCAGGACATTGAAAAATCTCTTTCTGATATGGGCCGACTTCCTGAACTGAGTATAGACCTCAACCTCCCCAGACTCACACAGTGGGTTGTAGGTTCCACTTTATTTTACTCAATTATGTGGTTTTTCATAATAAATTTGTGCAGTAATGTAATGGAGCTCCTCCCCCATGTCCTCTGGGCATTTTGTTTGACCACATTGGTAAGATCCCAGTGTGCAGAGCTATAGGTAGCTCAGTGGATAGAGAGCCAGGCCTAAAGAGAGGAGGTCCTGGGTTCAAATCTGGACTCAGACACTTCCTAGCTGTGTGACCCTGGGCACGTCACTTAACCCCCATTCCCTAGCCCTTAGTGCTCTTCTGCCTTGGAAACAATACATAGGATTGATTCTAAGCTGGAAGGCAGGGGTTTCAAAAGGAAAAAAAAATCCCATGGTAAGTGAAATTGCCCCTTTGCCTCCCCCAGCTGGTTGTTCATTCCTCATCCCAGTCTAATCAAAGTTAACTTCGCTCAATTGTTGCTTTGTTAACTTGCTTTACATCTCTTCCTGACGTCTGTGAACTTGGTTTCATCTGCCCTCTTCCATGTGCATACAGTTGGAATGCCAAGATGCCTTGGAAACAGCAGGCCGAGTAGAAGGTCTTGCACTGGATGTCTCCATGCACTCTCAGCTGAGATACCTGGACAGAGAGTATCCAAAGGGGAAATATCATCATGGCCTAAGTGTACTGAAGCCCTTCCGGACTACTTCCAAGTAAGAATTCTGGCTGCGCCCTCCATTCATTGATGGAGTACCAGAAGCCTTTCTAAAAGGCTTCTAAACTTGTTTTTAATTTCAAAAAGTTTCATTTAGGCGATTGGGAACAGTATTTGGTCTAGCATGTGTAAAGTCAGGGACCTTGTTTTGCTACTGCTGCTCTCTGGATATCTAGCATGTTTCCCAGTTGGGTGATTTTTTTTTTTAATTTTCTCTCCTTAGACACCAGCACCCAGTAGACAATGCTGGGCTTTTCTCCTATATGACCTTTTCTTGGCTCAGCCCTCTGGCCCTCGTGGCTTACAAGAAGGGGGAGTTATTAATGGAACATGTGTGGTCTTTGTCCAAGCACGAGTCTTCTGATGTGAACTGCAGAAGGTAGGAGCCTCTGGTCCACCTTCCTCCTCCCTCCCGTGCAGATGGGACTCAGATGGGGTCATCTGTCTGACCTCAGCAGCCCGTGGGCCTTTTAGAAGTCAAGCTAGCCTCTTCTGGGCTTGGGGGGGACGGTGACCTGGGGCTCCCCTTGATCTTTGCTTTTTTCTGCTTGACCTCCTCTTGAGCTCTTCTCTCTGTTTTAACCAAGGGCTTTCTCTCTCTCTCTCAGCCCCGCTTCTCCTGAGTCTGCAGGGAGGTTATGTTGCTGCATTGTGTGGTAGCTGCTTGCCACGATAAACATTGAGTTTATGGTTTTACATTTTACTGCAGGATCCTTCAGAAAGGGACGGGGACCCTGGAAAGGATGAGGGTCTTGTCCCCAGCCCTGTTAGCTTCAGGACTAGCTGTGCTGGGTGGAGGAAGGAAAGGGCTTTGGGGTTGAATTTCTCTAGGAGAAAGGCGGCCACCCCACCCCGGGTGAACTTGTAGTTGCCCAGGCTAGTCTGTGCAGGTGAGCCTTTGTCCTTAACGTTAGCCCCTTTGGGAAGAAGAGCTTTCCCTCGAGGGAGTTTGTCAGCCCAGCCCCACTAGCCGCTGCCACCTGAGGGAGGTTAGGGTTGGCATCTTCCCTGGGAGAGATGGGTAATGGAGGACATGTGCCCTTGTCAAGATTAGAGAGGCTGTGGCAAGAAGAGGTGACCGAAACTGGGCCTGAGGCTGCCTCCCTCCGAAGGGTTGTGTGGATCTTCTGCCGCACCCGGCTCATCCTCTCCATCGTGTGCCTGATGATCACGCAGCTGGCTGGCTTCAGCGGACCAGTAAGTCAGAACCATCCTTTCTCTCCGTTGCCCAGGGCCCCGCCTGGCCAGCTCTAACCCTCTCCAGTTGCATTGCAGGACTCGAGGAGCCGCTCAGCCTAGTCAGGGACTTGTAGCGAGCCCTCGGCCTGTGGAAGGGAATGAGTGTGGTTGGCGTGAGTGGCAGTCTTTCCGTAGCTGGCGAATCCTTCCGTGGATGGACGGGCAGAAGGATGAAAGGGCCGTGCGGAGAGAGCCTGACTTTCCTGGGGGTGTGTGCTTGTTTTTCGGCCAGGCCCATGCTCTCGGGTAGTGTGTGTTGCCTTTGAGTGAAAACCTTGGTTTTGGCAGTCAGAGTAGCAAGGCCAAAAGCAGAGGTGGGCTGTGAGGCTGGCGAGTGAGTGGCCCCTGCTGAGGGGGGACGGCCCAAGAGGCTGGTGCTTCCTGGAGGAGTCTCCAGGCCATCTGCAGAGCCGCCTGGCAGGCTGTGGGCTTGTGTTAGGCAACTTGACACTGACCCCATTCATTCTCTCTTATCACCCGCTTGTTGCACCTGCCTAAGTGCTGATTTACAAAGAACACCTTGATTACATTATTCTCTACACACTTGCCTTGAGGCATCAGGAGCAGTAATACTGCTTGTAGTGCGCCTTTCCCAGGTGGGGGGAAGCTGGAGGTTCATGGCTTGGGTAAGTACACACTTGCTGTGCATGGTGACGTAGGCTAAGGCAAACGGTTGTTTTCCTTGTTCATTACAATGAAGAATTTTGCCCTGTTCCCTGAAACAGAATTGCTTTTCTTGAGTGGTAAAAATACTTTGGTGGCAAAGCTCATGGTGCCACGTAAGCAGCTGTCATGTCACTGACCACACTCAGAGGTTTTCATAGGACCGACCGTCTTCCCCAAGAAGAGCTTCTGTCATTGCCTCACTACAGGGGCTGCTAACTGCGCTACTCTGGTGTACGGAGTTCTTGCATCCGGGCATCACGGTAGTCCCCTCCTTCCATTCTGATTCGGGCTCCAGCACAGGTCGTGTCAGGGAAGCAGCCAGGAGTTGTTGGGGATCTTTTCTGGTGCATGTTCAGTTCTCTAAGGCCAAGTGCATTGGGGTGCCAGTCTTGCATCACCAGGAGCATCTGAGAGTCCTCCCACCCTTCAGAAGGGGGGAAAGTTCCCTTTCCCTGATAACTAGTAAGCGGTGCTTTCTGGCAAGTGCTGTCCAACTAATATCCCCTCCTTGTGCAGAAGGAAATCCTTGACAGCCCAAGGCCAAACCGTGTCCATAACTAATGGAAACATTTGGGAACACATTCAGATCTCAGTGGACAATTTAAGAAGTGGAAATGTCAGTAAGAGGTGGTGGGAGCAAGGCTGATCGTGTGCATTGGCACTGGGCACAAGCCTATGCCCCCCTCAGGCTCAGGCCCTTCTAAGGAGCCCCCCTTTTCTATGGGTGCACCTGATGTGTATCTTTGGGCGTATTTTTTTCCAACTTGAATAAACGAAGCCTTAAGCTAGCATGTACAAAACAGTCTGCCAGTCATGTAAAATCCTTTTATTGCCCCTCCTCCTCCAGGCCTCAGAAAGCCTCTAATTATGTCAAGACAGTGAAACACAAGGCTTTTTAACCTCTGGCTTACTTACTGTAGTTTTTTTCAAGATAATAAGCTTCCCCAGAGGCTCTTTTGATGTCCACATGCTAGAGCTGCTCTCCAGGGGCCACTGACTCCCTGGAGTGTGGGAGGAGGGCCAGTCACTGTCTTTAAGATCTGACGGGCCGGGCCTGTGGGCACCAACAGTGTGTCCGATGCCTTTACTTCTCAGGGGCACCTTTTGAGCCTTTATCAGTTGCCCATTCAAGTCAAGTCCTGCTCGGGGACTTGCGGGGAAAGGCTTAGCATTCACCCTGTGGATGTTGGGGAGGCTACCTCTGCCAGCACTCCGTGAATGCTAACTCTCCTCTTGGGAGCCTTTTAGGGGAAGGGAGAGTGGGAAGCCATTAGAGGTAAGTCTCCCCCTCTTCCCCCTGTCCCCAGCCGGCCGGCCGCTTCTTTCGGGGGGGAGGCAGGGGAGGCTCTCTCTGTAGTGGGACCAATGACAGAAGCTGTTCTCTAGAATTTTCAGGATGGCTGTAGCCTGCGGTCAGAATGAGAGAATCAAGCTGGGCAGACTCTCGCCAAGAGTACAGGTAAGGCCATGTTCCTTCACCGGGAATGCTTCCCAGAGCCAGACCCTGAATACTGCCAGCCTTGCTAACCACCTTGACTTCTTTCCAGTTTATTTAAGTTGAAATGATGACGCTGTGACTTTTTCTTTTCCTAAGTTTTGGTTGGATTTTTTCATGGAAACTTTTCATTTTGATCTCATACTAAACTGGTTTGAAATGTAACTGTTTTGGAAACCTGAATGTATTTTAGAAATTCTTTAATTTACTGTTTGCTCTTTTTTTCCCTTTGACCATTTGACGTAGTCTAAACATTTGTCTCTTAACCACTTTTTCCTCCCTCCCTTGCTCCCTCCCGGGAGGTTGCTGACTATTGGCATTTGGGCAGAGGTGGTTAGAAGGAAAGAGGCCAGTCCACCTACCTGCTGTCTTTTTCGCCTTCCTTTGGAGGACACTGTTGGCAACAATCACGTGGTGGTACTGCCCTGCCTGCCCGCTTACTGAGTTACTTCACAGGAGGAGAAAAGGGGCTTTGGCCCTGACCACTCAATGACTCCGTTCCACATTGAATTGGATTGAATACTGGAAAAGAAGCCAATCTCCTCCCTAGTAAACTCACAACCCAACCGTATGCAGGCAGATTGTGACCAAAACCCTGGAGGCCAGCCCGAAACCCAGGGAGGGGAGAGGTGGAGTACAGTAGCTCCATCTTGGGGATATCCCAGATTCTAATGGGTGTTCACTATTAATGAGAAATGCCAGTTATCCAGGAGGAATTCTGGGCATTGCATTAGTGCCTCCCCCTCCCCCAGGAAAAAACCATCCCCGTGACTCAGTTCCCCCTCGTCCTTGGGTGCTGGCTTTACAGCTACATTTGACTGTTATCTAGTGAGTTTTTTTCTTGTTCAGTGAGGTTTTCTTCCTTCAGGGGTTGGGGTATGGCTTGGTTCATTCTTCCCTTTTTTCTTCTTTTTTCCCCCTCCCCCAAGATCTGTTTTAGCTGCAAAGACTTGAAAAGACTGAAGGGCTTACATCCCCAGTGCTTCATTGGGGCCTTGAGCTCTGTGACCCTTCTGCAGGCAGCAGCCGAGGAACTCCTTGGGCTCTTCCTGAACCAGTAGTCCCAGCCACTGGGAGCAGGGCAGCTCTTTAGGGAGTTTTTCTTAGCCCCTTTGCAGTAAGGTCTTGATGAGAGCAGCTCTTTTCCTCACCCTCTTGCCAAGTCCCCGAGGCGCCACTCCTCGAGCTGAGCCGGGGGCAGGGGAGGTGGGGTGCTGCTGCCGCCAGCTTCATGTCATCCCCGCGGACTCTTGGTTCTCTTCTGTACCCCCGATGTGTGTGTAGTTCAAGAACAGTGTCCCAGGCTAGCCCTGTACAACACTCTGTATGTTTACATTGTATGTTACTGCAATGCTCCCCCTGTACAGCCATGTGAGATGCTCTTTGAATATGGTCCTTGTGTTTTTTATTTTCAATAAAAGTGCGTTACTTCTCAGTTGCTGGTATTTAATACTGCTGCTGAATGTGCCTTGTATGAGTGTGTGTGCTCCCGCGTCACAGGCCCCCAGAGCCGGAGGTGGCCAGCGGTGGTCCTGCTTTCCCTCTGCAGGTGGTGTTGAGATATGCTACCTGAGGTAACATGTTTTTGTTTTGGGGAGGGAGTAGGGAGTTTTTGTTTTGGGGAGGGGTGGGCCTGTGGGGTGGGGAAGGCGGTTTTGTCTGCCCTTCTGTACTATTCTATTAAATTGCTGATGTTTATTTTCAGGAGTGTTTTGCAAAATGTTCTTCCCACTCTTCCCCAGTACAACTGTAGGTACACTGTTCCTTTTTATCAACTAAGCACGTTTGAAACAATCCAAAAAAAGGTCTTAATTTCACTTAAAACAATGTCTTTTTAATGTGTGGAAATATGGTCGATCTGATTTTAAGAGTGAATCTGCTTCATGCTCATTTTAGCTCACAGACAGATTTCTGTTAAGTTAGAAGACGTGAAGGTTTTTAGACAGTGTTCTCTAGAAGCAGCAGGGTTTCTGATTTGGCCCCAGCCCCCTGTGAAATGCCCTAAACCATTTCCTGGGGGCAGGGAGGTCTCCCAACAGGATTAATTGATCTTCCGGGCTGGAATCTCTCTTGGCTTGAGCGAGAGCCTCCCCACTCTTTCTAACTTAACACAAAACTGTTGAGTTGCCCCAGAGAACTGAAGAGTCGTTCACATGAGCTTGTGTTTCTTCCTGTAGGCCTTTATGGTGAAGCACCTCCTGGAATACACGCAGGGGACAGAGTCCAATCTCCTCTACAGTTTGCTCTTAGTCTTGGGTCTCTTCCTCACGGAAGTTGTCCGTTCTTGGTCACTGACATTAACATGGGCGTTGAACTATCGGACTGCAGTGCGCCTTCGAGGAGCAATCTTGACCATGGCATTTAAGAAGATTCTGAAGCTCAAGAATATTAAAGAGAAGTCCCTGGGGGAGGTGAGTGGCCTGGCTTCTTCCCCAGCCCCAAGATGTCTTTCCCCATATTTTCTCCCTGGGTTCATGAATAGGGGCTTTGTTTTTGACCAAAGCCTGCTGTCACTCCTTTGTTTCTCAGCTCATCAACTTGTGTTCCAGTGATGGCCTGAGGATGTTTGAGGCAGCAGCAGTGGGCAGTTTATTAGCAGGTGGCCCCATTGTTGCTATCTTGGGCATGGTTTACAACGTAATTATTCTGGGACCAACGGCCATCTTAGGATCACTTGTTTTTCTCCTTTTCTACCCAGCAATGGTGAGTAAATAATTTTTAAAAAAATTCTGTCCTAGTAACAACTCTTAAGAAAGTAGGGCAAGGACTAGGCAAACAGTTAAGTGACTTGTCCAGGGTCGTGCAGCTATGAAGCAAGGAGGTCTGATCTGAACTTGGGTCCTCCTGACTCCATCCTGGCTATCCACTGAACCATCTAGCTGCCCCAGTTAAATAGTCCTATCTTTATTCTGGTGGTTTCTCGTTGTGGATTCAGTTGCTTTAATTGGGTTTTGAGATTGTGAGGCTGCTAATATTGGATTGGGAACTTCCTTGGGTTTTGAGATTGTTAGGCTGCTAATATTGGATTGGGAACTTCCTTGGAAGCAGGTGCCTACTTGATTGGAAATAAAGCTCCAGGATACTGGGTTGAGGAGAAGTGAGGAGGGCCTTGGAGAAAAGCCTTGGTGGTTAAGTAGGAGAGGCCTCTGACATGACTCTGGCTCCCTCAGACTATGCATCATGATAACTGGAAGTAAAGAGATTGGCTTAGAGATGGTAGGCAGTGCTCGCTCTGGTTTGAAGAGGCCTCAGTCTGGCCCATTTTCTCTTTACAGATGTTTGTGTCCCGGCTCACTGCCTATTTCAGAAGAAAAGCTGTGGCTGCCACAGATGACCGAGTACAGAAAATGAATGAAGTTCTCAACTACATTAAATTTATTAAAATGTATGCTTGGGTTAAAGCATTTTCTCAGAATGTCCAAAGTGAGTATCCCAAAGTGGGTGTAATAGATTGTAGGCATGAGAAGGCCTTCGTTTGGGTGGCTCCTTGGGTTTCTGACAAAACCACTGCAGAGGAATGGGAGTCTCCTAATGGTTTTTGGGTTGGAAACTGAGAATTCTCTAGTCCTTGGATCACAGAACCTGTCTTCTGCTTTCTGCTTTGGGTAGCTTCTGCCTTCCTACCTTGTCTTACAAATGAGACACTAAGACTGACAGAGTCAAGATCAGACATTTGCCCTTGTCCAGGGAAGCAGGGCAGAAATCCTAGTGAGATGTTCATCAAAGCCTCTGATGACCCCGTCTGTGATTTAACGGACTTGTGTTGTCTGTGGCATGCCGTCACATCCTTGTCCAACATGAACTGGATCAGAAACATAGTGGCATATTTGTTGAGATTTGGGAGGAAAAAAAGATAAATTCATTGGATAACATCAGCTGGAAGCAGTAGATTACAGCTAGTGAGATGGAATTGAACCATTATTGATATAAAGCCATCAGGCTAATTGTACATGGACAGGATTGGGACTACCTTGTAATACTTAATGTGAAAAGGCCCCTAAAGGGCAGTTCTGGCTACATACGAGGCTTCGTATGGGCATAGATATTGGAAATAAACTTTAGGCTCCATGAATGGAAGATGTGGTCAGACCAAGGTCTCCTAAATTCACTCTAAAGGTATAGTGAGAAGAGGCCAAGGTCCTAGATGCTGCTAGCACTTCACGCTCATGTGACCCTGGGACCCAGTTTCCTAAATGGTAAAGTTAAGTAGTCAAACCAGATGACCTTGAAGGTCCCTTCCAGCTTTAAATCTCTGACCCCTTGAATGAAAGCCTTGAGCACATGACCTGGAGAGACTGGTCTGGGGATGACGGGCAGACCCGTATCCCAAGGTCTCCTTTTGGCTTCTGGTGTAACAACAATTTGCTTATTTTCCTAGAAATCCGAGAGGAGGAGCGCAGGATTTTGGAGCGGGCTGGATACTTCCAAAGTATCTCTGTTGGAGTGGCCCCCATCGTGGTGGTCATCGCCAGTGTGGTGACATTTTCAGTTCACATGATCTGTGGCTATGATCTCACTGCTGCTCAGGTTAGTAGGTTCTCTTAGGGTCTCAGAAGGCTTTGGAAATTCAAATTTAAGCGTGTTGTTGAATATTGTTCACCCTGAAGGCTGTTGATAAACCAAGGATTAGAGGAAGGCTCTCCCTTGTGTGAATGAGAGAATTGAAAAGCCCTCCAAGGCAAGAGACCAAGTTCCTCAGCTTGGCCGTTCCTTTCCGGGTCACCATTCCATTTAGAATGCCTCCCTTGATTGACAGTTCTGCAGGTCTTGCTTCTTTGGCTTTGCTGCAGGCTTTTCAGTTCTCTTATTCACACTTGTGGGCACAAGCATGGTTTTAGGGAGTTCAGAAAAGCTTCCTGAAAGGTGGACCCTCCTCTCTTGACCTCAGCTTATGCTTTATAGCAGTCTGTGAACTTTGTTTTTAAAAAATCTCGATAATCATATTTAATTCTTAAAAGCCAAGCAACCAACCAATCAAAAAAAAACCCCATTACTCTCAGAATAGGTCCAGAGGTTTCACCGGGTTACCAAAAAGGTCCAAAAGGAGAGGGGCTCTCCTGCTGTATGGAAATAGGCCTCCAGACTGTGGTATCAGGTTCATGAAAGAGCTACGCTTCAGGTCACATTTTCATATTTCTTATATATTTCCTCCTCCTTAGGCTTTCACTGTGGTTACTGTGTTCAATTCAATGACATTCGCTTTGAAAGTGACCCCATTTTCAGTGAAGTCCCTTTCAGAAGCATCCGTGTCTATTGAGAGATTTAAGGTATGTGACCCTTTTACCATCTCCTTGTCCTTCAGTGCCAGTGTCTTAGCTAGCCTTCTTCTGCCTTCTCCATCTTGTCACTTGGATCCAGCTTGATTACCTAACATGGTGATCATATTTCCTCAAATCTTCCACAGGAAGCTAATCCGCCAGTTCCTTTAGCTGTTTTCCCAGTTCAGTTTGGATTCCTTTTGTTATTCTCTGGACATTGTCCATCTTACTCATGTTTTCCCTAAAATCCGATACCCACCCCCCCCCCAAATTGGATGCCATGCCAGGGAGGCAGAGGCCTGGCCCATCAGTCCAGGGAAGGGTAATGAGAATGCAGCTGCTACTGCTGTTCTCCTTCTGGGCCCTGGGCTTCTTTTGAGGCAGCCCAAGGTCGCGGAGGCTCAGCCTGGCAGGAAAGGATCCCAACAAGTAGAAACAGCTAAGGAAGAGAGGGAAGCCAAGAAGATGACCACTTAGAGATTATAGGAACTGCCTTGTTTGAAAGATGAGGAAACTGAGGCTCAGAGGCTAAGGCACTTGTCCAAGGTTCCCAGATCCTCTGCATTGCTCTTGAGTCAATATTAGGAAATGAAACATTTGAGAAAAATTTTAGTATTGCATGAAAGTTAATTTTAAGGAAAGACACAAGTAAGCAGTAATAAGATGTCTGGAAAGGAAAGCTTTTAAAGCTTTGGATTTCTCCATTTGAAAAGAATTCTGTTTGCTGAATTTGATCAATGATAGGTTGTCATCTCCCCAGGTTCCATCTGCAAAGTGGAGGCTAAGCAGAGGATCCCATGCCCTAAAAAGCTTCTTATCCCCAAGGACTCTGTCCTAGAAACCCAGCCCTGGGGGAAGCAGGGTGACCGTCTGTGGAGTTGTGGGGTCCCGCGGGTAGCCTCCACAGGGGAGCTTTCATGCTGTCAAGTGTGCTTCTTTGGGGCCAGGTTTTCTGCCTTGATGCTCAACACTCCTGGTTCAAGTCTCCTAACAGAATAGCTGATGTGAAATACGTGAATTTATAGTAGCCCAGTCGCTGCAGCACTCCAGGTGTTCAGAGGGCTTTCTTGGCCTCTTCTCTGTAAGGCACAAGTGGGGGAGGCCAAGCCAGGGGCCTCGTTTTGTAGAAAAGCCACGCAGGGGGTGGAATGGAGAAGGGAGACGAGACGAGCTTAGGATGCCCCGTCTGTCCTCTAGAGAGGCTCCATACCTGGGAAGAATCGCACGGCTCTGGCACCGAAGGGTGTACCCAGAGCACGCCATTCCCCAAAGCAGTTTTGCTCCCAGGAACCATTTTCTCCTTCAAGTCCAAGCTCTGCCCCTTTCCGCCTGGCAGGCACAGGCGGAGGCGGAGGCAGGGGCGGGTCGGTGTGGGCTGTCCTTGCCTGCTGATCCGATCCCTTGCTCTTGTAGCATGTCACCTGCCATCGTTCACGCTTGTCTGTGAGAGAACCCAACGCGTGGCGGCCGACCCTGCTGCCCTGCCCGAGGACCACTGGCCTCCTCTGGCCGTCCCCCCCTCTGCTCCCGGAGCAGGCCAGTGCTTAGCTTCCTGGCTCTCCAGCATCGTCCCGTTCTCTAACCCGCTCTGTTCTGCTTCATGAGTGTGCGCCATAGGCTTGTCTCCCCGGTCTTGATTGCGTGTTCCATCTTTGCACCTCTCTCACAACTCCTATCAGAGTTTATTTCTAATGGAAGAGGTTCACATGGTAAAGAACAAACCAGCCAGTCCTCACATCACGATAGAGGTGAGAAATGCCACTTTGGCGTGGGACTCCTCCCACTCCAGTATCCAGAACTCGCCAAAACTGACCCCCAAAATGAAAAAGGGCAAGAAGTCAGCCAAGGGCAAGCGCGAGAAGGCCAGGCTGCCCCATGCAGAGCAGCGACAGGCTGTGCTAGCTGAGCAGAAGGGTCATCTCCTGGTGGACAGCGATGATCGTCCCAGCCCAGAGGAAGAAGGCAGGCCCATCCGCCTGGCCAACCTCCGCCTGCAGAGGACACTCTACAGCATTGACCTGGAGATTGAGGAGGTAAGACGCCATAGGCAGCAGAGAGGGGAGCAGTGGGTTGTCTCCCCTTTGGGCAGCACGCCAGCTGAGTGGGAAGGACTTTGAACCAGAGGAGCCACACACTAACCAATCTCACCTAGTTTGTGGCCCAGAATTCTCTTCTCTGGCTCCTAGACCAACATTGCAAGTAGATCTTTCCTTTCTTTGTTTTAAAATAATAATTCTTTGTTCCCTCATTTGACAATTCTAGATTCTCATGTAGTGCCCCATTTTACTTTACGTGCTAGGACTCGTGTCATTATCATGGCTTCCAAATAAGGGGATGAGAGCAAGTGAGTTTTCCAAGCTTCCAGTGTGGAGGCAACTATTCACGGGAGAAGGCCGTCTCATTCCAGTCTCTAGTTACTGCGTCTCTTCCTCAGAGCTTGGGGTAGAGGAGAAGAAAATAGTTCATTAGCCTTGCTTCCCAGCCTGTTGCTGTTGCCTGCTCAGGAGGCCCTGCCTCGGTGTTTCGAATGAGGCTTGGGAGCTGGATCGTGACACTATTCATGACCACAGACGTGTTTGCTTGTCTTGCCCCTGGGGGAAGAGATGCACATTCAGTTCCAGCCCCTTGTTTGGAGCTAGAAGAGTGAGAGATAAGCCTTGGCTACCAAACAAAGGCAAGGGACCCTGTGCAAAATCTTTAAAGCTTTTTCCTGAGGAGGAAAGGATGGCTAACGGGTACTTTTTAAGCTGCCTTTGCTAATATTTAAGAGAGGCAAAATAACCAGCCAACATTTCAGAGACTGGCATTATTTAATTATAGAAAGCAGGGTTAACTGCATTTGAGATGCAGAGAAAGTACTAGAAATTGGTCAGAATCCATATTGAGGAAATACCCAGAGAGATCCCTCCCGGAATCCTGCAGTACATAAGCCACAGTGGCCCAGACTAGTAAGTCCACACAGCATCTGTACCTAGAACAGAGATGTTGGCCAAGGCCTTTTTCCTGAGGATAAAGCAGCCCCAGACAGCAGACCTGATTTATTCGGTCATGCAGAGAGCTTGTAGCCAGAGGCTACCCTCTAGCCCTGAACTTCTGACGTCCATATTCAGTCCTTCTGGCCGTCTTCCATGTCTTCCTCCTGCAGAGGCCCTGGAGAGAGTAAATCCCAGGCCCCAGTTCTAGAGCAGTCCAGAAATTCTTTCCCGTAGATCATTCTGGTGTCTAAACTAGCATAAAACGAAGTAGAAACAGAGGAGCCGAGATTTTTGATGCTGGCTTTTTAAAAAGGGCTTGTTTTATAGGACTGCCCAAGGCAGGAAAACAAACTGGGTTTGATATGGCTTTGGGTGCAGGCTTTTAAAAAAGAACTTAAGAAGAACCTGGTGTTGGATGCATTTAAATTCCAGGTGTCTTCATTTCCATTTTCTTGCTAATCTGAGGGGGAAGGTCTTTATTACCTTTGTCCAGCAAATGAAGATGTGGGGAAGGAGGGGACTGCCCATGGCCACCCTTTGAACTTGTTCTCCCTTACCTAAGCTCTTTCATTTTCCTACTTGTCAGAGAATGCACGAGGCCATTTATTGGAGGGAGCTTCGTTCTCCCAGTAGTTCTCTGGCTTTTCATTAGGGCCATGAGCTTTAGGTAACACTGCTCCCAGTGAGCCAGCAGCATGACTCTGCTTGTAGAAATGGCATCTCAATGGTGCGTCATTGCCTCTGAATAACCATGCTTCTCTTTTTGCGTTGTGACCAGGGAAAACTGGTTGGCATCTGTGGCAGCGTGGGAAGTGGGAAAACCTCCCTCATTTCAGCCATCCTGGGCCAGGTGAGATTCCGTCCCCAGTTCAGGGCATCCCTCTCTGCCTTCTTCTGCTTGATTCTTGATTTCAGAGTTTTCTTGAAAGAATTGGTAGGGAAGGGGCAATCTAGCATGTCAAGTGTCCTTGCTGGCAGCAGCTCCCTATCCTCTATACACCGAGACCATCACGAGCCCGCTTCTCTTGTCTGCCCTTTATAAAAACTGAAATCCTACAGGGAGTTGTCATCGTTGCACACGATCATTGTAACTGTTCCCCCAATCCCATGGCTCCTCCTCGTGGCATGGAGTGTGGCTGGTGCTAGGAGTGCCTCAGCATCCTCCCTGGCACCGCCGGTCCACCTCCAAGCTGGAGAATTTCTGCTCTGGAGTCCTTGGTCTGCAGACCAGCAGCTGCCTCCTAGCTGTGCTGGCTGCGGGTGCTATGGTTTGTTTAGGGTGTCTGTGAAGAGATGGGCAGCTGGGCAGTGATCCCCCCATGTGCACCCACACATGCAAGAGGGACTCGGGTTCAGTGGGCTGGACTGTTAGTGCAGATGGCCAGAGCTGACGACCCCTGGGACATTTTGGTGGGCCCTTCTCTTTTCACCCCCACCCCTGCCATCTTTACGCTGGCATCTCTTTTCTTTGTGCGGTAGTGAGGTGTGCGAGCTCTTTGAGTCGCCACTCTTTCCGCAGTAGGCTCCTAAGAAACGTTGAGTATATTGCGTTAAGTGTCGTTTTGGGCTGTGATGCCATTTGGCAGTCTCTCTCTCTTCCCCCTTAGATGACCCTCCTAGAGGGCAGCATTGCTGTTAACGGAACCTTTGCTTATGTGGCCCAGCAGGCCTGGATCCTGAATGCCACTCTGAGAGACAACATCCTCTTTGGGAAGGAGTTTGATGAAGAAAGGCAAGGAATGCTTGGTTTCTGACCTCCTGATTCACCTTCTTGGTGTCGGCAGAGACAGGATAACCTCAAGTGGTGGGACTTGCCTGGAACCTGCCTGACCCTCAGTCTCTTTCTGTTCTTCAGATACAATGCTGTGTTGAATGGCTGCTGCTTAAGACCTGACCTAGCCATCCTTCCCAACAGTGACCTGACAGAGGTATGGCCTGGGTTACCCCCAGGGCATTTGGGTTAGGCTGAATGGAAGGAAGCCTGGAGGTCACAGAGTCCCAGTTCCCCTTTTGCAGCCTCCCAGGGTTCCCTGAGGAAGTGGCAGACCTTAACCAGCTAACACTGAAGTCCTCCTCCCTGGACTGTGCGCCCTCAGGCGTAAAGTACACTTGCCCAGGACACTGGCCCTGAGCCAGCCTCAAGGGAACCAAAGGCCGGGCAGAGCAAGGCCAAACCTCACATTCAGCCCCTTACTTCCTGACCATGCCGCCATGAGTGGGCCGTAGACTCTCTCAGAGCCTCCATTTTCCCATTCGTAAACTGGGATCAGCCATGCTTTGTCTGCCATAGTAGCTCACAGGGCAGATGTGAGGAAAGCGTGCTCTAAAAGGCCACTGGGCCTACCTGCATACTCCTCTGGAAAGACTGGTTCAAGTTCTGGAGGAGTCGTGCCCTGAGATCTAGATCAGAAAGAAGCTAGCTCTGCTGCGCGCTTGGACAAATCGGGGGTCTTTGGGCCTCAGTTTCCTCAATTGGAGCAACCATTCAATGTCCAGAATGCTTGGAGATTTTATAAAGGGATCTTTACAGAAATGATCTGAGGCCTAGAGTAGGTGAAATGTAAAGCACGCTCTCCATGAGCTGCTGTTCTTCCCAATCTCCATTCTTCCTCTCTGTAAAATGAGGCCTGGACCCTCTGACTTTCTGTGATTTTAAGTAAACTCCTCGTAAGCGTATTTGCTTGTAACTAGTGGGCTTTATTTAGCGCACTCTCTCCCTGTCTCTTTCTCACTCTGTGTCTCTGTCTCTCTGTCTCTCTCCCCCCATCTTTCTCTCTCTCTCTGTCTCTGTCTCTGTCTCTCTCCACCACCCCACCACCCCCGTCTCTCTGTCTGTCGGTCTCTTTTTCTCTCTCTCACTGTCTCTGTCTCTCCCTCCCTCTCTCTGTCTCTATGTCTCTGTCTCTCTCCACCACCCCACCACCCCCGTCTCTCTGTCTGTCTCTTTTTCTCTCACTGTCTCTGTCTCTTTCTCTCACTGTCTCTGTCTCTCCCTCTCTCTGTCTCTGTCTCTCTCCCCCTCCCCCTGTCTCTCTCTGTCTGTCTCTCTCTCTCACATAATTGACTTTCATACCTGCAGGGCTCAGTTGCTTTGCTCTTTATAGCACTTAGCACCTGTGCCCTGTGGTTAGAGACTTAGTAAACACTTGTTGCACTTGGTCATCCTTTCCTGGCATGGCTTTTCTGTGCTGTTCTGGAAAGGTGGCCTGGAGGCCACACTCACTTTCCTTATTCCGTTCCAGATTGGTGAGCGTGGAGCCAACCTGAGCGGAGGACAACGCCAAAGGATCAGTCTGGCTCGAGCCCTGTACAGTGACAGGAGTATCTACATCCTGGATGACCCCCTCAGTGCCTTAGATGCCCACGTGGGCAACCACATCTTCAATAGTGCCATCAGAAAATACCTCAAGTCCAAGACTGTCTTGTTCGTCACTCACCAGCTTCAGGTACGCACGCCCTTCCCCAAACTCTTCCTGGCTCTGGGAAATCAGACCCCGAGAGGCCCAGTTGGGCCTCTTTCTGGCTTCTGGTGAGGTGGACATTTCTGTCTTTAGTCAGTGTATTTCGGGGTCCCAGCACTAGTGGAAAGACAAGCTCTCTTTTGGAAGGATGCTAGTCAGGAGTCCACAAGTAGGACTGAGTTTTGAAACACGGTAGGAGCTGAATTGGAGAAAGCTTGGTAAATCTGCGCAAAACCCATTGCAGGAAAATCAAATCTGGTCTGTCTTGCCATTCCATGTGGCAGTTTTGAAGCAGATTCAGCTGTTTTCTCTTAATGTTTGAATACATGATCATCTGCTGTGGAAAGGATGGCCCACTCAGCCTACCCCTAAAGCCTGCCAGAATGTGCAGTTCTGGGGTGTGTTGGGCAAACAGGGATTCTGGCCTGGCACCCATGTGGTATCTGGACAAAACATATGCCAGTGAAGCACTGTCTGCTGACTGAGGTGGTTGATTAGCATTGAGTTATTTAAACCCTTACTTTCTGTCTTGGAATCAATTCAAGTAACGAGGTGGAAGAGGAGGGGTAAGGGGTTAGGCAATGGGGTTGTGACTTGCCCAGGAAGTATCTGAGGCCAGATTTGAACCCAGGACCTTCTGTCTCCAGGCTTGGCACTATCCACTGAGTCACCTAGCTGCCCCTCAGTTAGCATTTATTAAGCACCTACCAAGTGCCAGGCACTCTGCTTAGTAAGAGTTGGGGATATTAAGGGGGGGGGGATCACCCATGCTTTCAGGGAACTAAGTCTGATGAGCACATGCAAACGGTTAACTACGAATAAGGTTTAGACAGAAGCAATGCAGGGTGGCCCGAGACTGGGGCACTGAGATTCAGGAGGACTGAGAAAGTCTTTTGCAGAAGACAGAATGTTAGCTGAAGCTTGAAAGAAAGCAGAGAGCTAAAATGAGGCAGATGAGGCGACTGTCCTGGCAGTGGGGACAGCCAGGGAAAATCCCTGGAGCCATGGCAGAAGGTGGTGTTGTGCACCCTCTTGCTATGGACTCTACAGGGAGGATGTGTCCCAATGGCTCTGGGTCTAGGAAGGGGCCTAACTGCTGCTGTGCTGCTTTTCTCTTCAGTACCTGGTTGACTGTGATCAAGTGATCTTCATGAAAGAGGGCTGTATCACAGAGCAAGGCAGCCATGAACAGTTGATGAACCTGAATGGCGATTACGCTGCCATTTTTAATAACCTGCTTCTGGGAGAGACTCCCCACATTGAGGTGAGCTTGCTGCATTCGTATGGCTTCTGAGCTTTGTGGGGAGCTGATCCCTGTAAACTGGGCCCAGGCGTTTGGTCTTGTCTGGGACGCCACTGAGAGTGTGGCCTATTTATTAGCTGGCAGAGGGGAGCAGCAGGTGTCCCCAGTGATGGGTGGGTGGATGGACAGCCATCCTTCTCTTACCGTGTAGGGGTGGGGTGGAAGTTCATTGACCAAAAATCCTTCTTAGCTTGGGGCCGCACACTGAAGACTAGAAATGTGGGGGCTCCTGTGATGTGCTTAGTTAGGACTAAGAAACCTGCTTCTGTGTGGTTTTTTGTCGGATAACCTTCTCTGAGTGCTTGAAACACAAATTGTCCGGAAATGTTGACTTGGTCATGAGCTTTGGCCTGGGTGTTTCAGATCACTCTCCTGTAATTCAGTCTCAGTCTCCAAGCCTCAGCTCCCTGGGGGTCACTTTCATTCCTTTGTCATTGTCTTCAATGTCACTGACCCAGTTCCCGCCGTGAGGAAACGTCTCCATTTCTGTTTTAGTTTCTTGAGTCTTTTTCCTGGAGTGGCTCTAAGCACTTTGACATCTTCCCAATATGTTGATAACTAGAGAACTAGGGAGACGAGACGTTAAAAAGCACGTGAAGAAAGAAGACTAGCTCTAGCACAATAGGCTAGTCTATTGACGGCCTCCTCCTAAGGAAAGGACACGTGGTCCACATGTGGGTCTTGATTCTTGAGATGGGGGTGGTTGTCCTTTCCTTCCGTCCAGCGGTTCCTCTGAGGTACCAGAGAGAGCTGTGGCAGAAGGGGCTGGGGTGGTGGGGTAGAGGAGGGAGGGGAAAGACGAAGAGACTCTGGTCTTGGGTGGTCTCCTCCAAGAAGCATTTTATTTGGTGCCTTTGCAGGCTTCCTGTGAACATTTGCCTGGCAATGGTATGATGGGTTGAATTTTGTTCTTGTCATAGATTATCTCCAAAAAAGAAACAAGCGGTTCACAGAAAAAGCCACAAGACAAGGGCCCCAAAGTGGGGTCCGTGAAGAAGGACAAAGTAGTGAAGGCTGAGGAAGGTAACGACCTTGTCCAGATTTTAGCGGTTTCAAATTGGTAGGTGTAGGGAGGGGTTCAGGCATGATCTCAGCAGGCCAAAAGGTGGCTGTGTTTGTGTTTTGTAAACGGGTACAAAGACAGGATGCTCCGGGAACTCGTTCCCTCTCTGCCTTGCTGGGTGAGAGGCGGGGAGGGCAAGGCCACCTGCATCCCAGGGAGGACTTGGGCAGGGATCTCGCTGATAGCGATGAGACTGTGCCGTTCCCCACGGGCAAATGGCATTTTGAGGCCTGTGTCTGTTACCTTCAAGGTGAAGGCGTAGCTGCAACTCAGATTAGAGCGACTGCGAAGCCACCAGCCCATGTCTGGAGCATAGTGCAGACGTGGGCCTTTTCCAAGTCTTGGAGCCGAGGTTTGGGAGGAATCAAGGTGGAAGTTAAAATCCGATGGATGGCAAAAGGCTTGTTGGCAGAGTTGGTGGGTTGGGACAGGGGGCAGGAGCTTCTCTAAGAGAAAAAAGAAATCTAAAAGGAAATGAGGGTTAAGGCAGTAAGTACAAGGGAACATGGCATGTTGTGCCTGGCCTCTGGTTGATGGAGCCTCCCAAACTGGTTGGACACTTTGGACATTGACCCCAACAAGGTGACAGTGTTGTGGCCATCTTTGAGTTCAAGGGACAGCAGTCAGCTGATCAACAAGAGCAGATTATAGCTAAGAGGGTCCCGGCCTAAAAGGAAAGTGCTGGGTAAAGATTCAGGAAGGATACTCGGCCCTCTCTTGGATGTTTAGTCTTTGTTTTGTTTTTTAGGTTTTATTGCTTTCAATTAGCAAGGATCACATTTTTCCTTCTCTCTCACTCCCCACCATCCCCCCCCCTCAAAAAAAAAAAAGCAAAGCAAAGCAAAACCCTTATAACAGCAGAGTTGAGTAAAAAAATTCTCTGTTGGTCACATCCAAAAATGTGTGTCTCCTCCTATATATGCTGATCCTCAGGACCAATTCCTTGACATCCCTCTTTAAAATGACCATTTTTATTATAAATCAAACATCTAGGAATGTGGCCATTTTGATATCCAAAGAACAGTATAAGAAGATGGTTGAAAAACTATTCTATACAATTTTTGAATTGGAGCCAAGCTCCCACGCTTGGCTTTGGTCCCCTCGCAACTTATGTTCTCCTTTCACTCTTACCATCCACCAACTCTCCCCTGCCTGCCAATATAAAAGCTCTTTTTTTTTTTTAAACCCACACCTTCCATCTTGGAATCAATACTGTGTATTGGTTCCAAGGCAACAGAGTGGTAAGGGCTAGGCAATGGGGCTAAGTGACTTGCCTAGGGTCACACAGCTGGGAAGTGTCTGAGGCCAGATTTGAACCCAGGACCTCCTGTCTCTATCTACTGAGCCACCTAGCTGTCCCCCTCTTTTAAGTAAATTAAAGAAAAGAAATGTACACAGTAGGATCTAAAATTGTATGGGACATCATTTCTAGTGACCTGGAGGCCTAGGAAGTTCCTGAATGGGTTGTTTCTGGGACAATCTACTTAATCCTGGACCTTCATGGCTCAGCCCCTTAAGCCAACATTGGGTTTTTGCTCTTTTCTTGAGACAATAATTAGATTTTATCTAACAAGATTTTATTGAAGTTTTGGTTTTTACATAGTCTAAATTTGTCAAGTTCTCCTTCCCAGAGAGCTCTCTATAACATGGGCTTCCTTGGGCCCTGGAGTTTGGTGATTATCCTTAGGGTGACCTTTCACATTCACCTTAATCTCAGATTAAGTCATCTCAGTATCTCTATCTGTAATCTCAGATGTCAAGATCTTTGGGCTCTGTGGTTTTCTCAGGCTGGGTCCTATGCCTGTCCCCTCTCCCTCCTCCACTCCAACCATTGACATCTGGCTTCCTTTAATTCCAACTAAAATCCCACCTTCCACAGGAAGCCTTCCCCATTCCCTCTGAATTCTGGGGTGTTCCCTTTCTCTTAATTACTTCTGGTTTAACTTGTCATATTTGTTTGTGTAGTGTCTGCCTCATAAATCCTGTGCTTCCTGAGGCCACAAACTGTCCTTTTTTATCTCCAGGACTTAGCACAGTGCCTGGCACGTAGCAGATACTTAATAGATGTAGATCAATCAAATCGATCGATGGAGGTAGCGTGTCACTCCCCCTCCTCATGCTTGAGGATTAAAGCTCTCTCAGATCCTTCCAGGATGAAAAGAGCGTGCCTCCAGGAATGGACCTGATCTGGTCCATAAGGTCCAAGGGATCAAGGCATCTGGACCTTGTAGGAGTCTGGCCAGAGCAGCTCATTGAACCATCTCCTAAGTCGGGGAGGGCCAAGCCAGGCCCCCCCAGAAGAGTCACCATGGCCTGTGATGGCAGAGGTTGGGTGGCTCGTCAAGTATCAATGACGAGAAGGCCGTGACAAATTGGGAATAGAGAAGTAGCTGGTTTGTAGAAAGGACTTTTGCTAATGAACTTTTCCTTAGCTGCTGACCTTGGAGAAGCATGTCGGGGAGACCAGCCTCGGGATTCATGCATCTCCCTTTCTGTTTGCCCCCCTTTGCACCAGGGCGTCTGATTCACCAAGAGGAGAAAGGGCACGGCTCCCTCCCCTGGTCTGTATATGGCACCTACATCCAGGCCGCCGGTGGCCCCGTGGCCTTCCTGGTCATCCTGTCTCTCTTTATCCTGAACGTGGGCAGCACAGCCTTCAGCACCTGGTGGTTGAGTTACTGGATCAAACAAGGCAGCGGGGTAAGGGCATACTGACCTGCGGAAGCGGGGAGGCTAGGAAAGGAGCCATCTCAGATGGTGGCTATCCTAGAGGGATTCCTTAGGAGGGAAACCTCTTTGGTTTTCATTTAAAAGAAGCGAATGGCCAGGGTTCCCCAGGACGGAAGAGCTCAGGCCCTAAACTCACGAGGCAGAAAAATCACCGACCAGCTAATGGGGGAACAGAGTTCCCAGTAAGTATAAAACAAGGCCAGGAGTCAGTTTTCCCCCAAGAAAGACTGGAGGGTCTGAGAGCTGTATTCCCAGGATGCTGTCCTAAAATCTGATCTGCCCTCACCCAGGAACAGGGAGAGGAATGGGGCGCGGACACAGAATCTCTAACCCTGCCCTGTGTTTGTCACCTCCATTTCCCTGAGGCGCTCTCCAGTAACCCTCACAGCCCCCTCTGAGATGGGAATAGCATTTAGTGAGAGCTCTTGGTTACGGGAGTCTGGAAGGACGTGGCCCTCGAAAGCTTAACCTCTGAAGCCTTATGTCCAAACAGAACACGACGGTGACAAGGGGGAACGTGACCCTGCTGAGTGACAGTATGAAGGACAACCCCCACATGCATTACTATGCCAGGGTCTATGCCCTCTCCATGGCACTCATGCTGATTCTGAAGGCCATTCGGGGAGTCGTCTTCGTCAAGGTAGCTATCCACCCGCCGCCTCAGAGGCTGCTCGGCTTGCCCCGGCCGGAGCCATCGAGGCTGGGTCCTTCCCCTCTTACAAATCAGGCCAACAAGCATTCATTAAGGGAGCTGAGGTGCTCAGGGGGCCCAGGGTGGTGCTTCAGCATTCGCTGGGCAGACGGGCCTGTGGATCCGCTGGAAGGGCTGAAGCTTGGTCCACAGTGGCCGGCTAGACGGGGAGCTTCCCTGCTCGGGCAGCTCTGCCCCAGGTGGTGAGCCGACAGACTCCCGCAGGTCCGTCTTGTTCTGTGCTCTTCTACCCAGGGAACGCTGAGGGCCTCCTCCAGGCTCCATGATGAGCTTTTCCGAAGGATTCTTCGAAGCCCCATGAAGTTCTTTGATACGACTCCCACGGGAAGGATCCTCAATCGTTTCTCAAAGGACATGGACGAAGGTATTGCTTGCTCTTCTTTGCCTGACTTCCATTCCGGCCCTTGCTTCCATCCAGGCGCCAGCAGCTCGCTCGCCATGCCTGGGGGCCCCGGGAGCTTCACCTCCTTGTCACTCTCGATGACTTGGCTTCAGAATTTAAGAAAGCTGCTCAGATGACAGGCTGGGCCAGGTTATAGCCTTTAGAGCTGCCTCGAACCAGTTTGAATGCTCTTCTGGGGGCACCTGTGGCCACACTGGTGTTTGGGGGTGCGAATGAGAAAAAACTAAGACCACAGAGAAATGGACAGTTGGTGGAGAGCCTTTCGGAGCCTTGTCACCATGCCCTGCACTTAGGCTTTTCGCTGGCCCCGAACCCTGAGGTGTGTGTCACGCTTTGTTCTTCGGCTTTTTTCCCCAGTTGATGTCCGCCTCCCATTCCAGGCTGAAATGTTCATCCAGAATGTTATCCTGGTATTTTTCTGTGTTGGTATGATCGCAGGAGTCTTCCCCTGGTTCCTGGTGGCAGTGATGCCCCTCCTCATTTTCTTTGCAGCTTTACACATTCTCTCCAGGTAAAGGATTTCTCATTTCTACAGAGATGGTGGGCAGCTTGCAGCCTCATTGCTGCCATTCCCTGACCCTCTTTGACGTTTGCCCCATTTCCTCTTCAGGGTTCTGATTCGAGAGCTCAAACGCCTGGACAACATCACCCAGTCCCCATTTCTGTCCCACATCACCTCCAGCATCCAGGGGCTCGCCACCATCCATGCTTATAACAGAGGACAGGAATTTCTGCACAGGTTAGTGCTGGAGAGAGAACCACTGTCCCGGAGGGCACATTCTTGTCAAGGCTTGAGAACCCCAAAGGCCTGGCAGCTTCAGAAACTTCTTGAAGGCAGATTAGAGATTAGAGCTTGGGTGAGACCCAAGGGTGTGTGGAGCCTCGCTGGACAGCCTCCAGATCAGATTCATTTGCCCTGAAGAAATCCCTCCAAACAAATAGTGGAGAAAAGAACCAGTCTGCTCTCTGAAAGGCTGGGCTAGTTAATCTCTTCATCTCCCATCGGGAAAGGCAGTGTTAGCATTAGACTGACCACATCCTCAGGTGTGGGGTGGGCCTCCCGGCCCTTTCTGCCTGCCTGCCTGCCTGCCCACTTGGGCAGGAGTCCAACACTTAGGCACTTAGTGTTTCCTGGCCCTACACTGTCACCACTGCCCGACTGCAGATACCAACCTTCCAACCCTAAGGCCTTCGGTTTCCTGCCTCTCTGGTGCCCTGCACAAATTACTGGCTGCCAGCACTTCCCTGCCCTCTGAAGGTGCCGAGCTGGCTGCGGATAGGATTCATGAAGCAATTCAGGGCTTCCCCGGGAGCAGGCCTGGCCCCAGCACTTGATGTGCTTATACTTTGTCCTTGCAGGTACCAGGAGCTCCTGGATGACAACCAGGCTCCCTTCTTCTTGTTCACCTGTGCCATGCGATGGCTGGCCGTGCGGCTGGACGTCATCAGCATTGCCTTGATCACCACCACAGGGCTAATGATTGTCCTCTTGCATGGCCAGATCTCCCCAGCCTATGCAGGGCTTGCCATCTCCTACGCAGTCCAGGTTGGTATCCAAGGAAACCTTCTCCCCCTAGAGCTCCTCTCTAGGGGGAAGGGAGGGACACTTCTGAAGCTGTTGGGTTTGTGGTTCTGGAGGGAAGAGACAGGATAGCATTCCCTAGAGTGGGTCTCTCAATGACAGCATATGGAGGGTTTTGGAGATAAGCTTTAACACAGCTGTAGATTTTAAATGATTCTCCTAATTGCAGACAAGCTCAGAAGCTGTTGAGGTTAAAGAGGTACAACGTTGACTGAGTACAATCATTGCTTGTTCCTTTTGGCCAGTGCTTCCTAGAAACAAGATGGCATTAATGATTGTTAGAAAGTAAAGATTTCTGTGAAAAAGTGGTATTCAGTATGCTTTCTTGGACAGAAGAGCTCCTTTTTTTCTGATTTCACCTTTATTTGCCATCTCTTCCCACGGTTTTTAAGAAAAGAAATGCACTCTCAATATGGTTCCAGTTTTCCAGTTACTTGCATTTTCTTGCTGGGTGGCTCAGTGGATTAAGAGCCAGGCCTAGAGACTGGGAGGTCCTAGGTTCAAATCTGGCCTCATACACTTCCCAGTGGTGTGACCCTGGGCAAGTCACTTGACCCCCATTGCCTAGCCCTTAGCACTCTTCTGCCTTGGAGCCAATACACAATATTGACTCCAAGAGGGAAGGTGAGGGTTTTAAATAAAAAATAAAAAAAAATCAAGATTGAGAGCAAACTTCCCAAGTTATTAGGCCTTTCTTGATCCCTCGTAGTGGCTACCCTAGTTAAAAAAAAACAAACCTGGAAACCTGTTTGACAGGGAGGGAGTGAAGATAAAGCCCCAGGGCCCACTGGAGTCACCCAAATGTGACTTGAGGTGTTCACGATGTGGGAGCCTGGATGGAGAAGAGTCATTTTGGGGCTTGCGTCCAAGCTCTGTTGCCTTGAATTCTTGGTCTAGCTCACCTCGCTACAGACCTCCTGCTTCCCCACTTATCTGCTGTCTCTGGCTGTTTTCATTCTAAGGGCTAAAAGGTTGTCTTTGTCACTGCTGCAAAGAATTTTTTTTTCCATTTGTTGCCAAGATGTATGAAGACCTGTTTGAAATTTGCAGTAAAAAGCCATCCCACAATTCCACAAATGGTCTAAAGATATGAACAGATAATTCTTAAGGGAATAAAACTAAGCTATTTCTAACCGTATGAAAAAGTATTCCAAATTGCAAGTATTTAGTGAAATGCAAAATAAAATAGTTCAAAGATTCCACTTCACACCTAGCAGAGTGGCAAAGATGGGGGCGGGGGGAGAATGATCAATGTTGGAGAGTAAGAAAAAATAGGCACATTTCTATATTGCTGGTGGACTGGTGAATGCAGACAACCATTCTGGAGAACAGTTTGGAATTAGACACAAGGAATCATTAAATAAACCATACTCTGTAAGACATTAGAGAGAAAAGAACAAGGCCTAAACGTACAGTGATATTTATAATGTAGCTCATTTTGTGGTGACCAAAAAAACCAAACAACTGGAAACTAATGAGATGCCCATCGGTGGGGGAATGGCTGAGTGAGTTGTAGACTCTGAATGTG
This sequence comes from Monodelphis domestica, assembly GCF_027887165.1. Classification (NCBI taxonomy): domain Eukaryota; kingdom Metazoa; phylum Chordata; class Mammalia; order Didelphimorphia; family Didelphidae; genus Monodelphis; species Monodelphis domestica. The sequence goes on from NC_077228.1 coordinate 530,066,054, forward strand.
ATGGATTCTTAGATGGACTGGTGCTGAGTGAAGGGAGCAGAACCAAAGAACAATTCTATAACTTCAGAACTTGAAAAGTAATAAAAATGAACAGTTCTGAGGGCTTTTATGAATGGATAAAGAAGGACATGAACAGAGCTGGAAGGATAACTTATACAAAAATAACGGCTGGAAAACTGTAAAAATTAGAATCAGCATAGTGACCACCTGTGATTCCAGAGAACTGAAGATGAAATGGATTCTCCAGTAATACAAAGATGACAGGCATAAATGTCTGAGGGAATTTGCTTTGCTGGACTATATCCATTTGTTACACGAGAAACTGTTTTTCTCTTTTTTTTTCTCCTTTCCATAGGAGTGGGGAGAAAAGAGAAAATAATGGGGGTGAAATATATTTCCAGATGAAGTTGTACTTCATTTTCCCTATGAGATTTCTCATCTCTCATGAAGTAGTCTGAGTAATCTACAAATATGTTGCAAACAAAGCATGTCACTAAAGAGACACTTGGGAGAAACACTGCTTTAGAAGGTCTGATGGGGACATTGAGGCTCTCTAAGATAATAGGAATGTGGGTCCATACAGAAAATTGGTGCCCGAAGCTAGTGACCACAAAAAGAATAGAAAGATGCATAGGATCAGTATGGAAGGGCCATCCTACTTGAAGTGATTTCCTTTGTCTGGCAAAATTGTGTTTAGGAAGAACTGGTCTCCTTGTTAAGTGAGAGGAGCTCACTTAGAGTGGCTGGCAATTAAGGAGTAATAAAAGACATCTTTACTAATTCAGTTTTATTTTCAGTTCCACATTCCCTTCCTGGCCCCTCTGTTATTTGTTGGGAAAGCAAGGAAAATGAAACCCAGTAAAAACATGAATTGATGCAAACAGATGTCTGCATTAGCCAGATTTTGAAAGGAAGTCAAGAAAAAGATACAGAGGAAAAAGACATGCTGCAGTGTCATCACCTCTCTAGAGGCAGATGCATCTTTGGGGTTATAGTGCGAGGACTGTTCTCCTGGTTCTGCTCACTTCATTTCCTCTCAGTTTATGCATATCTTTCCAGGTTTTTCTGAAACTATTCCCTTCATGTTTGCCATCTTTTCTCAACAGCTGACCGGCCTCTTCCAGTTTACAGTTCGTCTGGCATCAGAGACTGAAGCTCGATTCACATCAGTGGAAAGGATTAATCACTATATTAAGGTCAGCCATCTTAGAGTTAGTCACTTGGTCTTTCCTTTCCTGGCCTGGCCACCATGAAATGGATAGCCAGAAAAATCAGTTTCCCAGCCATATTGTGTTCTGTGTATGGTGTGTGCCACAGAGAAAAGAAAGGCAGCCCTTCTTTGGCTTATATAACAATATTTAAATCAATCTTTTCCTCGCATTATTTTGAATCTTAGCCAGTAGACTACTGTTGAAATTAGTTAGTAAATGTCAACTCGATTCCATTCCAGATTTGTGTTTCTCGGCATATGTGGGATCTTTTAGTGAGAAGCAACCAGAAATAATTACCATATACTGGGGGACTTAGGCTTTAATGTAGGCACTAATGTGGCTCTTGTTAGTAGTAGAATCAGTCAATTTAAACTAGTTATTTCCTTAACCTTTTATTATTCACTTATCAATGCTTACATTTTACAGATGTCTTAAGAGTATAATTTTCACAAGCATCTTAGCACTGTCTTATGAATGAATGATACGTAAAGGAGTCTGGGTCCTAGAGCTGTCACCCTTTGAGGGATGACAAGCCTTTGTTCCAGAGTGAGGAACCTTCTTTCAAGGGCTGTGAGTTACCGTATCATTGGTGCTCAGTCCCTCAAATGCCGTAACAGGAAGGATGTTTCTAGAGTCCCAAGTTGTAATGTCAGTTGCCTTTTCCATAGAAACAGGGTTAGAAATGGTGATTAGGTGGGGGTTAGCCAGACCAGAAAAACTGATGCCTGTGTGCCTCTGAAAGGAAAATAAATCACACCTTGGAAACTGCCAGCTCACAGACTCTTCCCATGTTTCCCCTCGCCTGGATTTGTTTCGTCTCATTTATCAACTCCATGAGAGCATGAAGCAGGCCCTTGCCATCTCATTCCCCCCTCCCCACCTTCCACACTGCTGGTTATCAGTAGATGTTTGTTGATTTAAATGACCCTTTAAGGACAAGTTTGGAGACACGCCTTTAGAGGCCATGGCCACAGGTCCTTAAGATGAGGAGAGGATTCATTGCTTTTACTAAATGACAAGCTTTGGTTTACCTGTACCATAGAATTGTGTTGCTCCTCTCATTCTGGATGTCCATTCCAGACTGTTATTGCTTATATAAAAACAAGCACAGGTGTATTTTTTTTTCTGACCTGGTTTCCTAGAACTTAGGTTTCCCAGAATTCATGCCTTTAGGTTCTTAACTCCTAACTCCCCCAAGCCATGTGTCTCGTGTTCTAATTCTGTAGCCCTGACTTGAATTCCCAGCTCCCTTCTTAGCCCCTGACTCGGTGTTTCATTGTCTCCACCACTCTGAGTCTCAGGACCAGATGTTGAGCATCTTATGGTATAAAGACTGGTTTCAAGGTACCACATCAGCCTTTCCAATCACAAATTTTACTATGTTAGAATTTTAGAATTCATTTAGTTCAAGGCATGAAGAAAATCAGGACTGGAAAACAGAAATGAGTGAGCTGCCCAGTAGGGCCAGGTAGCAACCTCAGGGCAGGTCTCCTGACTCTTGGAACATCACTCCATTTTTTTATATTTTACAGAGTCTTGCACCTGTGGTGGGAAAGTGTTTAAAGGCTGGGGGGATTTTTGTCAGTGGGAGGAGGGATGCTTTTGGCTGCTGGTATTAGGCTGTGAAGGCCTGTCATCACTCTCAGGGTTTTTGCTTGCTCTAAAGAACCTGTTGTTTCTCTAGACTCTTGCCTTGGAAGCGCCTGCTCGAATTAAAAACAAGGCTCCCCCTCCAGACTGGCCTCAGGAAGGAGAAATTGTCTTTGAGAATGCAGAGATGAGGTATCGAGAGAACCTTCCTCTGGTCCTAAAGAAAGTATCCTTCACCATCAAACCCAAGGAGAAGATTGGCATTGTGGGACGGACAGGCTCAGGTAAGAAAGCTCATTTCCCTTCTCTTTACATTCTGATGTTCGCTCTGGCTCTACTCCACTTATGTCTCCATTTGGGTGCTTGATGCCTTTTGGGTCTTGTGGTCCAGGTCCCCAAATGAGTGGGTACAGATGGTCTCAGAATGGTATGCAGAATTAACTCAGATTTGATGTCCATGTCAACATGAGTTGGTATTGGGAGAGATAGGCCTGCCCTGGGGTCTTGAACTTAAGTTTTCCAGATAAAAGGCCAAAGCCTCATCTGGGTACCCTCCCCTGCCCCCAACAGATGGACAGACACACACACCCTCTACCTTGGGGACTTCCAAAAGGCCAGACAAGTCCCTGGGGACCCAGACTTCAAGCTTGAACATGAACCCTCAGCTGTATCCAGGCATTTCTGGGGACCAGCTTGGCTCTGAAAGCTTATTATGGTTTTTCCTTACACGACCTCCCCACCCCCTTGTCTCCCAATTCCTTACTTTGTCCCTCTTATCTCGGGATCCTGTTTCCATAAACCCTGGAATTCCTCATTCTGTGTTACAAAACTACCACTTATTTGGCCCAGCACAGACATAGTCTCAGTGAGACACAGGCAGCATGGGGGATCTAAGCTCCACAGATATTCTTTTACAGATGAGATGGTCAGAGGTCTTTGCTGTCCTGGCTGCACAGGCTGCCTCTGGCCAGCCACACCAACTCACTCACTGTCCAGAGAGCGCGCGCCCCCCCCCCCCCCCCCATCACCAGTGTGAGTTGCCAACCACAAGGTTTTCAAGCTTCTCAGATTGACCCTTGAATTTTCTCAGATCTATTAAGTTCTTCTGAATACCTTCCTTCCATTTGTTCATCCCTGTCCTTAGTCCTTTTTCTCAATCTCTGCTAGACTTGGTCAGCGCCCTTCCTCTCTAGTAACCTCAGCTCAATCCTTTGTGTTTGGGGTCCAGAGGATTCATTTCACAGAATGATAAAGTTAGAAGATCCGGTCTCCCTCCATTTTAAGGGTTAAATTGGGGTTTTCACTAAATAAAAGTTATAAATTCAATGTTGTGGTTGTCGAATTCAAAATATCATCCCTAAGCCAGAAGAAACTGTCAGTAGATTTTATTTATAATGAGGAAGAGAAAGAGTTGAAGTATGACATGTAGAAGGGAAAGACTTGGTAAGGAGTTGCCTAGCCTACCGTAAGTGCTGATCCAATGAAATTCAGATAACTCCCCGACAAAGTTCCACTCTCCACATGGAAGTCCAAGTCACTCACCAGCAAGCCGATGCAGGATCCAAGCTAAAGAGTCTCTCCACAGAACTCATGCTGAAGGGAGGGGCTCCTTGTAGAGCCGCCAAGGCAGGCATCTCTCCAAGCCAGAAGTCCTGAGAAGTCCAAAGGAGAAGTGATGAGGACAGGAAGTTCCGGACTTTTTATAGTCCTTTTTCCACATCCCTTCCTGTCCCTTCCCCTCTTCACAGGGGCCAATAACAGCTTCCAAATTGCTTAGCACTGCCCAGGGGTCAGTGTCTGTGGGATCCACCTCTCATCCTCTTAGGGTGTAAACTCTTATCAAAGGATTCACGAGTTTCTAACTGATTGAGTTAAAAGGATGGAGCTCTCTAAGTAAGTAACTTGTGAATTCTCTTACCTGTTGGCTAAGTGTTAAGTAAAGGTTGCTTAACTACTCAAAATAGACAAAGAATTTCACACCATCCACTGTGGCCACTCCATGCTGCTTGCTCCAAGCCCTCTGGAGAAGCAGGAAATCCTTATCTTTTTTGTAGTGAAAAGGGCTTTTCCCCTCTTGACCCTCAGAAGAATGAGTCTCCCCCTGCACTTGATCTCTGGCATGCTCTGTTCAGAAGTGGGCTCCACAACAGAGCGGAAACTGAGTGGCTCTGATTGTTTCCCCTGCCAAGAGTTCTGGATGGTTTTTATTAGCCTTTTTAATATGGCTAACAGTTATTGGGAATTTGAAGAAAAAGGATCTCTGATCTTATTGAAGGAGATGAGAATTAAACAGCGGTTTCCCATTTTCTTGTGTTTCACCAGGGAAATCCTCTCTGGGGATGGCCCTCTTCCGCCTGGTAGAGCTGTCAGGAGGCTGCATCAGAATCGATGGAGTGAAGATCAATGACATAGGTCTTGCTGACCTCCGCAGCAAACTCTCCATCATTCCTCAGGAGCCAGTGTTGTTCAGTGGCACAGTCAGGTGAGGAAGGGTGTGCAAGGAGAGGAGACCCTGAGAAGTCACTGCAAGAACTCGGGGAAATGTTGAATTGTCGTCTTTTCCATGTGATTGTGCAGTGGGCCCTGGACAACTCTCTACTTGGTAGCTTTCTTTGTGATGTGAGGTCAGCTAGAAAGGCAGGCTTAGGGGAAGGATGGCTATGATGGAGGGTTTCGCCATCAGCCAGGGACAGAAGATGAGTCAATCTGGCAAATCGTCAGTATTCATGTAGCACCTACTGTGTGCAGAGTCCAGCCTGCCAAGAGGAATGGCAGTGAACCCTAGAGGCTATGGGTGGGAGCAGGATAGAGGGGGAAGGTCCAAGGAGAAAATGGAGAGGCATCTCTCCCCTAGAAGAAGAGGAAAACCTGACAGGCAAGTATAGGTCAAACCCTGGGTGGAAGGGGCCAAGGAGAGAAGATGGCAACATGTTTGGGGAAGGAAAGAACAAGAGCTGTGGGGATCGAAGCAGGAAAAGCTTCCTGGAGAAGGTAGCTCTTGAGCCATACCTTGAAGGCAAAAGGAAAGAATTGCAGTTCTTTGTTTAGTTTGGCTGAGAGGTAGAGTAAATTTGTGAAGGAAGTTAGAGGGGAAAAGCTCGGAAAGGCAGATGGGAGCCAGCCCAGGGAGCTTCAAGTGTTACTTTAGGGAGTTGTTCTCCTAACTGCAAGAAGGAGCCACTGGAGGACTTTCAGATGAGTACTAGGGTCAGATCTGTTAGTGAGCAAAGGTGTTTTGTAGAGCTTCAGAAAGGATGGACCAGAGAAGGAAGAAGCTCCCACACACCACTTGGGGCGTTGGCAGAGCCCCGAGGCAGTGAGGGCTCATTTGGGGGTAGGACAAAAGAAGTTGAAATCAGTGGGGAAGAGCCATGGCTGGGAGCAGACGTGGGGGTCTTGCCTGAAGTACCTCCTTGGGGGGAGGGAGGTAAGATGAGTTTAGAAGCATCCTAAGTGTAGGACTTGCATGACTGTTTTCTACTTTGAAAGAGGAAAACATCTAATTTTTAATCCACCTCTTTGAAGCAAACCACTGAGCCAGGAGAGGGTGAGGCCTCACGGGTGCCCCCAGCATGGTAGCTGAAGTGGTGGCTTTACCTTGTGCAGGCGTTGGTTGAGTGGTTGGAGAATAGGGGAGACAACCAATAGCAGTGACGGGCTTTTATTTTCCTGATAGGTTCTTGGGGCATAGCCTCTATCGAGGCGGTGCCTGGCAGCTTGTTCAGCAGCATTCCTTTTGTGTGAAGGTCTTGCTTATTAGTAGATTGGCTTGGGGGCCTCTGCCCCAGGCCTTGACTCTGAAAGGGTCAGATTTAAGGGTGCTACTGGGCCAGGCTGTCAGGTGGCCATGAACAGAAAATTCTGTGGGCCACACTGTTGGGTTTTTATTATTATAATAAAAGATATTTTTTTTACCAATTACATATAATAATAAATTTCCACATAAGTTTTTGAAGTTGTATGATCCAAATCGTCTCCCTCCCAGAACTGGCAAGCAATTCGATCTGGGTTATGCAGGTAGTATCATGCAAAACATATTTCCACATTGTTCATTTTCATCAGAATAATCACAAAACAGGGGCAGCTGGGTGGCTCAGTGGATTGAGAGCCAGGCCCAGAGATGGGAGATCCTGGATTCAAATCTAGCCTCAGACACTTCCCAGCTGAGTGACCCTGGGCAAGTCACTTAACCCCCATTGCCTAGCCCTTGCCTCTCTTCTGCTTTGGAGCCAATACACAGTATTGACTCCAAGACAGAAGGTGAGGGTTTATTAAAAAAAGAATAATCACAAAACCCCAAATCAGAAACCCAAATAAAAATAAGCAAAATTTGCATGAAAATATGCATGCTTTGATCTCCATTCCAACTCCAACAGTTCTTTCTCTGGAGATGGAGAGCATTCTTTGTCATAAATCCCTCAGAATCATCCTGGGTCATTGTATTGCTGGGAGTGGCAAAGTCTGTCTCATTTGATTATTCCACAATATTGCTGTTACTAGGTACAGTGTTCTCCTGGTTCTGTTTTGTTTTGTTTTGTTTTCCATTCTGCATTACTTCCTGTAGGGTCTTTCCAGCTCTTTCTGAAATCCTATTCATTTTTCCTTATAGCATAATAGTATTCCATCACCATCATGTACCAGTTTGTTCAGCCATTCCCCAATTGAGGACATCCCCTTGTTTTCCAGTTCTTTGCCATTACAAAAAGAGCAGCTATACATATTTTTGTACAAGTAGGTCTTTCCCTACCCCCCCACCCCTTTTTTAAATCTCTTTGGGATACAGACCTAGTAGTAGTACTAGATCAAAGGGTATGTATTGTTTTATGGCACTTGGGCATAGTTCCAAATTGCCCTCCAGAATGTTTGGATCAGTTCACAACTTCACCAACAATGTAATAGTGTCCCAACTTTGCTATATCCCTTCCAGTATTTATTCACTGTCATATTGGCCAATCTGATAGGTGTGAGGTAGTATCTCAGAATTGTTTTTAATTTGCACTTCTCTAATCAAGAGGTATTTAGAACTTTTTTCATATGATTGTTGATCATCTTCATCTGAAAACTTCTTATTCCTATCCTTTGACTATTTGTCAATTGGGGACTATTTGGCTTGTATTCTTATGAATTTGTCTTAGTTCTCTATGTATTTGAGCAATGGGATTTGATAAAAAATTTCCTCAATTCTTTCCCTTCTAGTCTTGATTACATTGGTTTTGTTTGTACCAAAATGTTTCAATTTAACAAAGTCAAAAGTTACTCATTTTACATCTTGTAATGTCCTTCATCTCGTTTGGTCTTAAAATTTTCCCTTTTTCAATCTGACAAGTAAACTATTCCATGTTCCCTAATTTACTTAAGGTAGCCCCCTTTATGTTTAAATTATACCCATTTTCACCTTATCTTGGATGTGAGATACTAGTTTGTGCCTTAGTTTCTGCCATACTGTTTTCCAGTTTTCCCAGCAGTTTTTATCAATTAATAAGTTCTTATCCCCAAAACTGGGGTCTTTGGATTTGTCAAAACTAGAATGCTGAACTCATTTACCCCATATCTATTCCACTGATCCACCCTTCTATTTCTTAGCCAGTACCAGAATTTTGTTATTTTTTCTTGTTCTACAAAATAAAGTTTGGTAGATATGGCACTGAATAAGTAAATTAGGTAAGATTGTCATTTTTATTATATTAGTTCCTCATTGCATATTTTAATTCCTTCCATTTCTTTTTCTTATTGCTAAAGCTAACATTTCTAGTACAATATTAAACAGTGGTGGTAATAATGGGTGTCCTTGCTCCCCCTCTGATCTTATTAGGAAGGCTTCTAACTTATCCCCATTGCAGATGACACTGATGGTTTCAGATAGCAGCTATTACGTATTATTTTAAGGAAAGACCCATTTATTACTATGCATTCTAGTGTTTTCAATTGGAATTGGTGGTGTATTTTGTCAAAGGCTTTTTGTACATTTGTTGAGATAATCATGTGATTTCTGTTAGTTTGGTTTTTGAGATGGTCAATTATGCTTATTTTCTCAATATTAAACCTTTACATTCCTGGTAGAAATCCCACCTGATCATAATGAATAATCCTTGTGATATATTGCTGTAGTCTCTTTGCTGGTATTTAAAATTTTTGCATCGATATTCATTAAGGAAATTGGTCCATAATTTTCTTTCTCTGTTTTTGGTCTCTCTGATAGCTATCAGCACTATATTTGCTTCACAAAAAGAATTAGGGTAGGATTCCTTCTGTGCTCATTTTGCCAAATAGTTTATATAGTATCTGGATTAATTGTTTTTAAGTGTTTGATAGTTTTTAAGTGTTTGATTGACCCCGCAATATAGTTCCTCATGTTGCAATGACCCCAAACCAAAAAATTATTTTGGTGGCTACTTCAAAACTATAATTTTGCTACAATTATGATTCAGAATATAAATACCTGATATGCATTATGCATTCTCATTACTACAAATTCAGAGGTTGAGAACTGCTGATCTAGATTGTCAGATTTTTTTGTGACATAGTTGGACAAAATACTTCCTAATGATTGCTTTACTTTTTCTTCATTGGAGATGAATTCGCCCTTTTAATTTTTGATACTGGTTATTTGATTTTTCTTTTTTTTTTAAGCAAATTAATCAATACTCTATTTTATTTGTTTTTTCCCATAAAACCAACTCCTAGTCTTATTTACTAGTTCAGTAGCTCTTATTTTCAGTTTTATTAATTTCTCCTTTGATTTTTAGGATTTTCAATTTAGTCTTTAATTGGGGATTTTTAATATTCAACTTTTTCTAGTTTTTTTTTTAGTTGTATGCCCAATTCATTTATCTCCTTTCCCCCTATTTTATTGATATAAGCATTCAAGAATATAATTTTTTTCCCTAAGTACTGCTTTGATTGTATCCAAATATATTCTTATTTGTTTTCTTCTCATTGTCATTCTCTTCAAATCATTAAATGATTGTTTCTATAATTTTTCTTTCATGCATCCCTTTTTTAGCATTAAATTATTTTGTTTCCAATTAATTTTTTGTTTTATCTTTCCATAGGCCCTTATTGATTATAATTTTTTATTTGAGTTATGACCTAAAAAGGATGCATTTGTTATTTCTGCTTTTTTGTATTTGGTTGTAAAGTTTTTATGCCCTGATACATGGTCAATTTTTGTATAGTACCATATGCTGCTGAAAAGAAGATATATTCCTTTCTGTTCCCATTCAATTTTCTCCAGAGATCTATTAATTCTCACTTTTAAAAAATTTCATTCACTTCCTCCTTTTTGGTTTATTTTCCAGGTCAGTTTATCTAGATCTGAAAGGGAGAAGTTGAGGTCCCCAACTAGTATAGTTATTTCTCCTTTAAAAAAATGGATGCTATACCATTTGGTGCATACATATTTAGAATAGATATTCTACTTCACTGTCTATAGTACCTTTTATCAAGATGCAATTTCCTTCTCTTTTAAATCACACCCCCCTCCCCATTCCTCCTTCCTTATATTATTCTCCTCTCTACCACTACCTCTCTTATTCCCCTTCTGCTTCTCTAGAGAGTAATATAGGATTCTATACCCCAATGAGTTTGTTTGTAATTATCTCTCTGAGCCAATTCCAATAAGAGTAAGGTTTAAGCATTATCTGTCACCACCCTCATCCTCCCCTCCACTGTGTAATAGATGATATAATTTACCTCATTTTGCTTCTCTCTTGCTTTTTTTCTCTGTGTAGTCCTCTTTTTCAGCCTTTGATTTTTTTTGTATGTCATCCTAAACAGCTTATTCTCACTCCCTCTATGTATACTTCTAAGTACTATGATAATGATAAAAATTTTAAGAGTTCCAAGTATCATTCCATGAAGGAATATAGATAATTTGACCTTATTGAGTCTCTTAAATGTTCTTTCTTATTTACCTTTTTATGCTTCACTTGAATCTTGTATTTTGGACATCATGTTTACTTTTAATTCTTGGTTGTAAATCTAGTTCCTTTGCCTTCTGGAATATCATATTCCAAGCCTTCTGATCCTCTAGTATAGAAGCCGCTAAATTCTATGTAATCCTAACTGTGGCTCCATGATATTTGAATTGTTTCTTTGTGATAGTTTGCAGTATTTTCTCCTTGGCCTGGGAGCTCTTGAATTTGGTTAAAATTTTTCTGGGATTTGTCATTTGGGGATTTATAATAGGAGGTGATCTGTGGATTCTTTTGATTTCTATTTTACTCTTGTTCAATAATGTCAGGGCAGTTTTCTTTGATAATTTTTTATAATATTATGTCTAGGCTTTTTTTTTTTTAATCATGACTCTCAGATAGTACAATCATTCTTGGATTGTCTTCTGGATCTATTTTCCAAGTTGGTTGTTTTTGCAATGAGAGAGTTTATATTTTCATCTATTTTTTTTCCATTCCTTTGACTTTATTTTATTGTTTCTTGATGTCTCGTGAAGTCATTAATTCCTATTTGTCCAATTCTAGTTTTTAAAAAATGACTTTTTTTTCCATGACCTTTTGAACCACCTATTCCATTCAGTCAATTCTACTTTTCATGGAAATCTTTTCATTGAATTTTTGTGCCTCTTTTTCCATTTGACCAATTCTGCTTTTTTAAGCTATTTTCTTTTTGTATTACTTTCATTTCTTTTCCCCATTTTTCTTCTCTCTTTGGTTTTTGAATTACTTTTCTTTTCTTTCCAGTATCTAAGACCAGTTCCCATTTTTCTTTGAAGTTTTACATGTGACTGCTTTGATTTTCATATCCTCTACTGAGTCTGTGCCTTGCTCTTCTTTGGATCCATAAAAATTTTCTAGTTAGGTGTTTCTTTTGTTGTTTGCTCATCTCCCCCCCCACCCCCCCCAGCTTTTTTAACTTTTATCTTAAAGGTGGGCTCTTCTTAGGGTAGAGAAAGCATTCTTTTTCTCCCAAACTTTCATTTTTCCTTGCTGCTTCCTTCAGCTATAGTTCTGATCTTTGTCACATTTCAGTTCTTCCATAGTAATATGACCTGTGGGCTGGGGGCTCTAGAAGCCACCTCCTGCTGCTGATTCAGTCTCCTCTCGGGACTGCTGATGATTTGAAAGGCTCAGAATACTGTGAGCTACCTTGCCCTGGGGTTAGGGATTTCACCATAGTCTTGAATGGGCCAAGATGTGAGGTGCTCTGCTACTGGCTTAGGCAGGGCCCTGGGGTCTCAAAGTTTACTTGGGCCTGGGGTTGGAACCTGGTGCAGTAGGTGGGGGCATGGGCAGCCTGCACTCCTGCACAGTTTTACTTCTGGTTTCCCCCTCATCCCATGAAATAAAATAGATCTTCTTTGCCTACCTTTCAAGTTTTTTTTGTTTTTGTTTTCCAGCAAGAAAGTTACTTTACTCCATCCATTTGTTGGTTCTGTAACTTCAATATTCATTTTGAGGCATTTTAAGGTTGGTTTGAGAGGATTATCAGTCAGTTCCAGCTTCCTATGCTGCTAATCTGCCATCTACCACAGATGGATTTTTTGAGTCAAGCTAACGCAGGTAGTCAGGCCCACACATTTTTTTCCTACATCTTTGATTGTACTTATGGGTCAGGAGACCTGAGGCAGTCAGTACAGCTTCTGTGATGCCCAGTCAGGAGAACTGAGAAGGGCTTTCTTCCCTTAGAGAAAGAGTAGGAGGCACTAAGGAGGCATTTGGAGCTACTTTTTTCTTTTTCCTTAGCTATTTAGATGTGCTTTTTGGTTTGGGCTTTCTCCTTCCATGAACTCCATGCTCTGAGAGAGAGCACGTGTGTGAGAGAGAGGTTGGAACTCCATCCATTTAATACAAACCCTTATCTTTCTCTGGCTTAGGAGTTTCAGGGGAGAAGGCTACAAATACAGATAATATGCAGTTTTGCTGTGTGTAGCGGCTCTAAGACCCAAGTCAGGAAGATTCCTCTTCCTCAGTACAAATCTGACCCTTAGTAGCTGTGTGACCCTGGGCAAGTCACTTCACCTTGCTTGCCTCAATTTCCTCATCTGTGAAATAAATTAGAGAAGGAAATGGCAAATCCCCCCAGTATCTCGACAAGAAAGCCCCATTGAGATCACCAAGAGTGGGACATGACTGAAAGGATTGAACCAAGTGGAGAATGACATTGGGTAGGAGGGTGGTCTCTGAGCTGAGTCTTGAAGAAGGGAGCTAAGAGTTTTACTAGGTGGAAGGGACCAGGGGCAGATCCCTTTCACCTCTGCTGCATTTTCCTCATCTGTAAACTAGAGGATGCTGATAGCTGTAGCATCTGCTTCACAGACTGTGGAAATTCAAATGAGAGGATGCTTGAAAAGGCTGTTAAAAGGGCTGGCTCTCATTTTCATCCCAGCTTCTCTCAAGCTTCTTCACCATTTCAGGATTTATGGAGTATGTGAGTGCCATGCATTTTCTGGACCCTGGGGTACAAAGATACACCCCACCACTGCCTGAAGGTGATTCTTGTGCATCCAAGCACTCCCCCAGCCCAGGTCTCTCAGTCCAATTTAATAAAGTCTTTTAAGCACCTGCTCTATGCCAGGCACTCTGATAGGCTTTGGTGATACAAAGGCAAAAATGATCCAGCATCTTCTCAAGCTTTTGTTTTTCTGAATCGAGGGCCTTGAAGGTCTCGATTAGGGCAGAATGTCATTTATTAAGAGGGAGAAGGGGGAAGCCACAAGCTTGTAGTCAGTTACAGCTGATAGAGGAAATGGCACCCAAGACCCAATTGTCCAATTGTCTTAGGCGTGTGGCTGAAGAGAGGAAGAAGGTCCTTGTTAGAGAAGTCTGGTCAGCTTGTTTTAAAGGATTGTCTGTATGTGTGGAGACAGTCCTAAGGATGATCTGATGAGGAATACTATGAGCCATTAATGGAAAGAGTTGGGAAAGTGCCTTGAAGTTGGGAGAGAAACTAGCATCATGAAGGACATTGTGTGTGTGTATGGGTTGTGTTTTCATAGGGGAACAGGTTATAAGTGGATTGTATGGATAGCTCAGTGGGGGACAGTACAGGAGAAATGGCCTGAAAGCAGCTTTCAAGAGTAAGGTGTATGTCCTCCTGGCCCCTGGGTTGGGAGAGAGGGGGAAGTCCTTCAGAATAAGTACAGGCAAGAGAAGCCCCCCTTCACCCCCACCCTCTGGACTTTGGCCCACCCAGCCTCCTTGTACTCTCCCTGCTCCAAGGGAATTGGTGACAGCTCTGGGTTTGGTGGGCTGCCCAGAGAGACCTTCTTGGGTCTTGATTCTCACCTATGATGTCACACTTGGTTTCTGCTCTCTTGAGAGGTGATGTTGGCTCTGTAGACATAGATGTTCCTGGACCTGGGTGACTTCTTGGCTTTCACTTGTGCCTTCTGCCTGCCTCCCTTCCCACCCCCTGGAGAAGCCCTGGCTACGGTCGGTCATGTCGGGCCTCAGAAGCCTTCAACTCTACTTCTTCTTCCTTGTGCCCAGGTCCAATTTGGATCCTTTTAGCCAGTACAGTGAAGACCAGATTTGGGATGCCCTAGAAAGGACGCATATGAAAGAATGTGTAAGTAGAGATGAAGGTGGTAGGGAGAGCAGAGGAGGAGGGTACCCCATCTTCACTGCCGACTGCTTCAGGGACATGGGCAGCCACCCATCTGTGGTTATGTCCTGGAGGAGCATGGCACACCCCCCCCTCCCCCCATTTCTCCTCTGAGCACCTGCTTGTAGGGCCACCTTAGGCTGCCTGCTTTCCCTTTGGATCTGCCTCCTGCTCCTCATACAGGCTCTAGGCTAGGCCCAGGGGGCAGAGCCAATCCCTCCCTCTTCTTCTAGGTTGCTCAGCTACCTCTGAAACTTGAGTCTGAAGTGCTGGAAAATGGGGATAACTTCTCGGTGGGGGAAAGGCAGCTTCTGTGCATCGCCAGAGCCCTGCTGCGGCGCTGCAAGGTAAAGCCCCTGCTCCCCCAGGGAGGATGAGAGGAATGCCCTGGGCACCTGGCTGCCCTGCTGGGATGAGAGTACTTGAGGCCTCTGAGCTTCCATACCTGCCAGCAGTTTTGGACGGTTTACCCCAATGAAGAAGTGACTGGCTTTGCCTTCCCCAGTCCGTGCTTCAGGAAATTAGCAGGTTCTCCTGTTTGGAGACCACATGTTGGCTGCTAAGTTGGATTGTGAAAAACTCCAAAGGGTTTCTCCTGCTCCATAACCATCCTTTGGCCCCTCAACAGATTCTGATACTGGATGAAGCAACGGCAGCCATGGATACAGAGACCGATTTACTGATTCAGGAAACCATCCGGGAGGCATTTGCTGACTGCACCATGTTGACGATCGCTCACCGCCTACACACCGTCCTGGGCTCAGACCGCATCATGGTGCTGATGCAGGGACAGGTAGAGCACTGAGCCCTCTGAGCCCCAGCCTGGCAGGGTCCCCCTCAGCCCTGCTAGGGGGTTCAAGATCTCTCCCTTAGAGAACGTTCCTAGGCTCTCCATTGGCATGTTGCTGGTCCCGTGTGGTCAGTGATACTCCGGGAGGTGATTGTGTCCTAAGACCCTGAAGGTAGAAGAGCAGGAGGGCAGGCAGCATCTCCTGAGGCCTCCAAGGGGCCTTGTGCCCCTTTGTGCACAGAAGTGTGCCGAGGGCTCCTTCCCTGGGTCAGACTTGGGCGTCCTTCTTTTGGACCTTGCCCAGATGTGAAAGGGGTGTATAGGGGTGCTAAAGCTAATTTGGATATCAGTGTTCTTGGGGGTGAACGCCAGCAGCCTCCTGAGTTAGTATTTACTAAGTGTCCTTTGGGTGTGGGATATTTTAGAAGTGTCCTGGACAGAGAACACTGCCCGTAACCAAGGAGCGCTCGGGAGGAAGCAAAGGTGCATAGAATATAGAACTGGAGAGTGCAAGTAAAGGAGTAACTTGCCAGAGTCATCCCAGGGAGAGCAGCAGGCCAGGACCGACACCAGTCAGCCTGCTCTCTGCAGCCTCTTTGGGCGGCCGGTGCTCTGTGGCTCTGCTCTAAGCACTGGGCTGAGGGAATTCATTCCCTGCTTTCTCCTTCAGTTAGAAAGTACTGAAGAGACTGTAGCAAAGGCAGTGAAGAAGCCGGGAGCTCTTTGTCCACGGAGTGGTCTGGTAGTAAGAAACCGAGGGTCCAGAGGTTCACCTGGCCGTGGTTAGGGTCAGCTCTGCCTGCTGGGCTTGTGATGGGAGGAAGAAACCAGGAGATCCCAAGCCAGGCTTCCGGTCGAGTCGTGATGTGCCCCCTCCATGCTCTCTGCTCCTCTTTTCCAGGTGGTGGAATTTGACACCCCGTCCGTGCTTTTGTCCAATGATAGCTCCCGATTCTATGCCATGTTTGCCGCTGCAGAGAACAAAGTTGCTGTCAAGGGCTGATGTCCATGGATGGGTGCTGCTGCCTGGAACATCATCTAACATCCCCTGCCTGGGGCAGGGAATGCATCACTTTTCCTCCTATTGAAACCCAGATCTTGCATTGCCCAATTTTTAAAATTTTGACACAGCAGTCAAGACTGGCTTGTGTTTCACTATAAGGGAGATTCACGTTTTAATTATTGTATTTATTCCATATTCATACAAACTAAACTTGTTTTGTCCTTAATTGCACTCTAAAGGTTCAGGGAACTGTTACTATCAATGTCTCAGAGGCCTAGAATGAAGCTTTATCCATGTAGCTCTCAACACAATCCTGTAGATAGCCGACGTGACAGTGGAAATGTTCGCTCTATTTTCCATTCAAACGAGCACTGTGCTAATAGGGCGTCCTCCTTTCTGTCCTTTTGTACAGTTTGCTGTGCTGAGGTCTCGTTTGGCTCTCAGGCTGTATAAAGGTTGGCATTTGCTTTTTTTAAAAGCGGGTCTCTTTCTTCACGGTGGCAGTCTTCTGCATGTCAGAACGGACGTCCCAGGGTGGCAGGGTCGGGCGAGAGGCCGGAAGCACTCGGGGCTCCTGCTTCCCCTCTGGCGCCAGGAGCAGGCGCAGCCGACGGGCAGGGGTGGCCGAGAGAAGGCACTTGGCTGTCAGTCACGTGAGCTCCTGGCCGGCTGGCGCTGGGTGTTTGCCGCTGCCGCCAGATGGTACATTGACGTCCTGTTGGCCTCCGCCCGGACCCCCTCCGCCACTCTGTGATAGAATTCAGGATTTCGTTTTCTTTATTGCGGTAAAGAATCGTCTCAATCCAAAGCCTGCAACACATTGAACAGCTCCTGCTCACGGATCCGTCACACTGAAGTAGAAGCTGCTTTGTTTGTCCTTTTTTAACTGTAAGAGACCTACCTCCGGTGGCTGACGACTGCGTGCTACGATGCCTACAGTACATTTCCGGGAACCGCCCGGCCCGCGGGCCTCGCTCGGACGGACGGGGCGGCGGCTGCCCGCCTGGCAGCGATTGGCTGAGGGATCGGCACTGCATGTTACTGTCTGCTAGACAATTTGTAACCTTAGCATGTTGCTAAATTCCTTGTGGAGACAAAGATCTGGGGGGTGACGAATAAAACTATTTTGGGTTTTACAAAGCGCTTGGTGTGTGCCAGGATTTCTCTGGGCGATGCCGGGGGTGCTGCTGTGGCCAACCTTGTCGTGCCGGGTGCTACCAGGCTGGGGCCTTTGTGGAGGAAGCCTTGTCTGAAAAAGGGCCAGTCCGGGCCTGTGAGGCCTCGGGGCATTAGTTGGCCCTTGGGGCACTCTGGTCAAGGCAGATTATGGTCTGCCCACGGCATTGGATGGGTGGAGGGGAGAGGAATTGGCAGAAAAGCTTTGAGTTTTATTAAAAATGTGCCAGCCCTGAGGGCAGCTGGGTGGGATTGAGAGCCAGGCCTAGAGATGGGAGGTTCTGGGTTCAAATGTGACCTCAGACACTTCCCAGCTGTGTGACCCTGGGCAAGTCACTTAACCCCCATGGCCTAGCCCTGACCACTGTTCTGCCTTACAACCAATATACAGTATGGATTCCAAGACGGAAGGTGAGGGTTTAAAAAACCATGCCAGCCTTCAGTTCTTGCAAGATCTCATTTTGTTGGTGGGGCGTCCCTTCCCCAAGGCTCATGGCCAGCTCCCTAGAGCTTGAGTGGGGCTGGGAATCCCCGGTCCATGAAACTCTGCAGAAGCTGGGGTCCCCTTGAGCAGGGCACACGGGGGGAGGCGGGGATTGAATGTCCTTTCATAAAAACTTCCCTTGGCCCTAGAGGGGAGGATAAGCCGGAGGAAGGTCCTCGGGGTAGGGAGGCCACGTTGGAATAAAAAGCCCCTTTGCAGTATGTCACACTTGGACATCTTGTTGCTCTGAAGTAGCGGAGAGACCTGCTGTTGCCCACAGCCACCCCTTCGGCTTTGGGGTCACTCGGGAACTTCCTGGCATTAATCCTAAATGGGCTGCTTTCACTCCTACCCACTGACGCCCGTCTTCCCTCTGCACCCTCTGAGCCAATTCTGAGGGCCTTTAAAGCGCCCGAGACGGCTCTCGCCTCCCCTCTCCCCAATCCGATCGGAACTGAGGGGTTCCGAGAGAATGAAGGCAGCGGCAGGGCCCCCAGGGAGGAGGTGTTGGGTGCTGCGAGTCCGCGGGTCCTGGCTATCGAGCTGGCCGCTTGGCGCTACGGCTGGAGAGCTGGTGTCCTGGTCAGGGAGACCCTCTGACATTCTGGCCGTGTGCCCGGAGCCAGGTCGCTTGGCGTCTTTCAGGGAAGGGGTCGCACGAGGAGTTTCTTCTGGGAATTCCCTGTCAGTGAGATCACAGATTTCTGCATCCGGAGCCCTCTTCGGGCTCCAGTTTTCTGATCCCCTAAACTGTCTCGTCTAGGCCTCAGAAGACTGCTCAGGGTGCCCCCGGGAGGGAGCCAAGGAGAGCCTGCACTGTCACCTTCCCTTCGGCCCTTTGGCTTAACGGGGGAGCAGGACAGGCAAAGGAAGACGATGGCTCTGAGCGAGAGGCCGGTTGCTCCCAGTCTGGCACTGGTTGGAGGAACTGGGTACGGTGAGGTCAAGTGCAGGAACTAGGAGTCCAGTGCAATGACCCAAAGCCAGATGTTTTCATCAAACACTGCCGGGTGGGTCCCGGCAAGGGGGAGGAGAGGAAGCGAATACGCACTTAGCTTCTCACAAGCCTGTTTATTCACCCAGGAGCAGAGGCTCCAGAAGCTATTGGATTCCATGGTGATGGGGAGGGCGATGGGTCCGTCCAGGAGCTAATCCTTGTCCTAGAGGACTGTTGGGGAGGAGGGAAAGGGAGAACACTGGAAAGCTGGGGTGGGAAGAAAGAACTAAAAGCAGAACCACCAGCTCATCTTTGTGGACTCTCCAATAAAAGTCCAAACCAGTTTAAGCCAACCGCCATCTTCCGCTGTTTCCTTTCTAGAAATGAACTGTCCTGAGTATTTTCTTGTAAATTCTTACTTTCTGTCTTAGGAACTACTCTAAGACTGTAGGGCAAGGGCTAGTCTATGAGAGTTAAGTGACTTACCCAGGGTCACATAGCTAGGGGGCGACTGAGGCTAAATTTCAACCCAAGTCTTCCCAAGTCCAAGCCTGGTGCTCTTGCCACTGTGCCACGTAATTGCCCTCCCTCCCCACCCCCAGTATTTTCTAAGGAACTATGGTGAGCAGCTCGGTGACAGTCGATAGAGCACTGGGCTTGCAATCAGGAAAATTCATCTTCCCAAGTTCATCCAGCCTCAGACATTTGCTATCTGATCCTGGACCACCTAGTCATTCAACCTCATTTGCCTCAGTTTCCTCATTTGTAAAAAATTAAGAAGCTAAGGCGTATAGGCATCAAATGACTTGCTCAAAATCACTTAGCAGCAGTGGTGGGATTTGTTATTTTTTCATAAAGTGTTTTTTAATTATTAGTATTTCTCTTCTCTCCCCATCCTCCATTTCCTCAACTGAGAAAGAAAAAAAGACAAATAAGACCTTGTTAACACATCTGCATCCTTGAGCAAAGCAGGTTCCCATATTGGCCCATCCAAAAATGTGTCCAAACATTCTACACCTTAGCATCACATTTCACCCCTGGTCATCCAAGGTAGAATTTGAACCCGCATCTTTTGGCTTCTGCTTGACCACACTGCTTCTCCATAATAGTGTCCTTGGGCCACCCCATTTGGTGGCTGTTACAAAGGAAGGATCTTTGGAGTTTAGGGTTTTTTCAGGAAGGAAACTGTCTCAAAGCCTTCTGTGCAGAGGACAAGAAGAACAGAGGAGTCACATGGCAATCCTGAATTTGGAGTCAGAAGACCTTGGCTTAAATCCCGAGTGAACCAACCACTCACCAGCTAAGGAGCATTTCTGTGCCAGGAGCCAGGAACACAGAAGCAGAGTTGCTCACCACCTGGCTAGGATAGATAGAACCTGGATGTGGAATTAGGAACACAGGTTCAAATCCTGCTTCAGACATTTACTACCTGTGTGACCTTGGACACACTCTCTGGGCCTCCGTTTCCTAATTTGTAAAATGAAGGCTTTGGACTAGATGACGTTTAAGTTCTCTTCCAGCTGTAAATCTACCATCTTTAGTAACTACCATCCTTGGGACTCAGTTTCCTCAACTGTAAAATCAGAGGGTTGAATGTCTAAGGTTCCTTTCTGCTCTAAATCTTTACCTGTGATACTTGCCACCTAAGACCTTGGATCTCTTCCCTTCCCTGTAAAATAAGGGGATTGCACTCATTCAGACTCTCTGAGGAGGTCCCTTCTAGCTTCAGCTTGGGGATCTCAATGCTGCAGGACATACCAGCTAGAAACTAGACAGGACAGGCAGATACAACTGGATTCTGTATTTGGGTGGCCAATAGCTGGCCTTTGGGATGGGAATTCCTTTTAGTTGGCCACACTTGGGTCTTATGTAACTTGGGTTTATGTAACTCAGTAAGAGTGATGGGAACAAAATATACCCTTTAGAGTCTGTAGCATTGTCTCCTCGAGTCTGTGCAGAGTCCAGGGGATTGTGGGACCAAGTGTGTTAATGCCCTGGGGAGATAGGGGGCGCAGGGCTGAGGCCAGGGTTCTGTAGGTAAATTATAGAGGAATAACAAAGGTAGAAATTATAGGGACCTTGCCTGTAAGTAAGGGCAAGGGAAAAGATAAGTATCAAAATAATAACAGACACGTGTGAGGTTGGAAGGGTTTTTGCCCACTAATGGTGGACAAAATACAGTTTATTGCAGGCAGCTAAGGGTTTTTAAAGGTACAGATCACAAAGAATGAGGTCATACCATTGAGACGGGTCCTTGGGAAAGGGCTGAGACAATCCTTGGGAAAGTACCACAAGGATGATAGATATGACACCCGATGCAGGATAAGGATTCCAGGAATTAGGGTGAGAGAATATTTTTAAGAAACGTGGATAAGCACTTGGGGTAAGATTATGACTCAAACACCATCATGGAATGGTCAGCAACAGCATGTCTTTGCCAGCAATAGACATGTATTGCTATGATAGGCCTAAAGAAGGGGAAGGAGAGGGCACTTGGGCCTGATCTGAGACAGACTCTGTGTTTCAACCTCTTGTCAGAGGGCACTCAGATCTTTATCTTAGATGAGCTCCAAGCTATCAACCTCTGACATCTCATCCTTCTTTGTTTTATTGCAGTATTAGATTGTGTACCATCGAATGAAGCCTATGAATGGTGGAGAATATAACAATATTTGATAATATGATTCGCATTAACAAGTTTAATTAAAAAATTGGTAATAAGTATGTAGCTTAACAAATAACTGATAATAAACAGGAGTATATAAAATAAAAAACGAATACTGTCAAATACATGGTTTGAATACAAAACAATCAAAGGAAAACTATAATCCATATTATGCACTACAATAGGCAAATTATGATTTAAAATGCAAGATTTTATGTCAAATTTCCCTTTCTCTTAATTGCTGAAGTTGTAAATTAAGGTGATGAGAAGTAACTCAGAGCTGGCCATAAAATGTCGTAAAAACTCCAATCATACAGGGGATGACAAGGCAAAGGAGAAAAGCCAGAAGGGCTATTTATTGCTCCTATAGTAAGTAAATGAGGAAGGCCCAAAGGAATGAGTCTTAAAGCTTGAATAAAATCCGCTGGGTGACATGGGGGTAAGTTATCCAAGTGACTATGGGATAGCTGTAGAATGTCAACATGAAGTTGTTCTAAGAAGCCAGTATTGTCTGTCAAAGGTTGATAGCCTTGGGTCTATCTTAGATATGAATCTGTGTGACCCAAGGTTATCAACCTCTGACAATCTTCAGATTTCGCCCCCTGATTACGGAGGTAGAGCTTCATTAGCCTCCAGGTAGATTCATCCAGCATTAGAGGGGAAACACAAATTGCAGCCTGTATGTGCCAGCTGTTGGATATGGTGTGATATTGCGCATGAGTAATGGAAAGAACCATTATCAAATGGAATCCATAAATACCTATGAGTATATTCTTATACTATCGAAGAGGGGCTGAAAACCCTGGATGGTTAGAGAGGTTCCCAGGTTGTGACAAATTTCCAGGAAGGGACCAATCAATAAAGTGGGTAGAATTGATAGTGGGTAGCCAGAGGAGGAAGAGAGTTGCCTCTACAAAATGGGTCATGGGGAGAGCAGGGGTAACAATGGCTTCACGCAGCAGCACTCCTGTCGGAGGAGCCGAGAGTCCAGTGTTGTTATGCCAATGACTGTAAATGGGCCTGGATGCACATACGGCCAGTCCCAAGGAGGTGATGGTAAAGAGGCTACATCCAGGGTAAGGGTTAAAGGAGGAACAGATCATCGGGTCACCGTGGACAAATCGCACAAAGGCGCGGCGGCCAGTAAGTCTCTCCTTTTACAGATGTTACAGTAAGGAGGGCGATGATAGCCCCGAATAAGGCTCTGGTTTCTTGGCTGGGGATGTGAGTGGCATGTTGGCAGGTGGGCTCTGTTAGCTCCTCAGGCAGGGGATCGCCCTGGCTGGGAGTTGGAGTCATGGCGAGGTCAGACAAGCTGCTCTGGAACCCAGATGGGAGAGTCAGCGGCTGAAGGAAAGGTACAAAGAGATCCTCATCCCCCAAAGAGGGCAGAGCCGGAGGATGCCAAGTTCCGAATGGCCTTTTGTCTGGGGAGAACATGGGATTCCCGTCTTTAAAATTAGTTTGAATTGTGAAGAGAAGTTCGGAAGATCTTTGGACGGGAGTGCTGGGCCATTGTCTGCGTTAAGGGTCTGGGGAATACCAATAAACTGGAATGCAGAGAGTACATAAGAAATACGATGTCTTACTGCTTCACCTGTATGGATAGAAGCGAAAATTAGAGTAGAAAAAGCATCCACAGATACATGAATGTAGGAGAAACGTCCAAATGAAGGACAATGAATGATGTAAAAAATGTTTATAAAGTTTACATCTTGAAAAATAAATTATTTTACTTCAGGAAATGTAAAAATTCCTGAGGTCCAACCTAGAACTTAAAAATTTAGATTATAATTCCGCAGAAAATAGCTGGATTCTGTTTGAGACATTTAATTATAGGCCAATCAGAATCTCAGAAATGCAGGGGGAAAGATCTTGTTAGAAATATACATGTATAGGGGGCAGCTGGGTGGCTCAGTGGATTGAGAGCCAGGCTGAGATGGGAGGTCCTGGGTTCAAATTTGATGTCATACACTTCCCAGCTGAGTGACCCTGGGCAAGTCACTTAACCCCCATTGTCTAGCCCTTACCTCTCTTCTGCCTTGGAGCCAATACACAGTATTAACTCTAAGACCGAAGAGGAAGGTTTAAAAAAAAATGTGGATTCCCATACATACAGGTGGATAATGGAATCCTTTTTTCAATAACCAATGAAATTGATTGTAATGAAAATACTTGCTTCTGCTTTCTGTCAATTCTTGCTTAACAAAGAATTTTCTTAGCAGGGTTACTATACTTAACTTTTCCCAATGGAACCCTTAACTTATATCCTGAATGTATTATGGTTTACACTGTAGGCGATCTAGATGTTCTCCCCCCCCCCCCATTGATCCTAACTATCTGAACCATACATAAATCTTTCAGTTCTGATGTATTCTCATTAGCATTTAAACTAGTTAATCATCGGATTACTAATTTAGTTTAACTAACTTTAACCTGTGTGTGAGGAAGGGGTTAAATCCCTTTTGCCTTCGGAGTCCTTATCCAAAAGCTTGGCTTCATTCCCAGAAAAAGTGTATCAGTGAAGAGAAGAAAAAACTCTCCCTTCCTTTCCAATCCTTTTTTTTAACTCTTTAAGTACCATAGGATAGAATTTGCATATTTTTAAAACCCAAATAGTCAATCCCTCCCAATGGATCCTAATTAAAAGCTTAACAACTTCCAAACTGACTTTGATTAAAGTCCCAAAACAATGTTCCACATATTCCAATTTTCCTTTCAAACTTCTGCTAAAGGCAGCATAAAACCTCTAGTGCAGCCACTTTATACCTTAAGACAATTCTACGGAACAGATTGAATATTTCTTTCAAGTTCTGAACTAACCCGCTTTATTCTTTAACACTTCCTATTTCTCTCTTTGCTATAAAGAGAGGAGAGGTGACTACTCTTACCTATAACCTCTAATAACCTAATACCGAGTCCCATTTGAATTCTGGGCTGACCAAATCTCCCTAGCTAATTAATTAATTAATTAATTAATATACACAATTGTCATAAAAATTATTTTTTCACAGTACAAATTCATACTTCCATTATGACATGATAACAGATGATATTTGAATACACTCAAATTCCAACTAGCCGTGTGACTTCAAATAAACAGATGAGCAAACTTAAACTCCTAAAATCCCAACGCTGACACGTCATCACTTGTTCCTATTTCCAACAGTACCTGAAATGAAAGAGCCTCTCCTTTTAACATCCAAAATTTAAGTCTTGGAAAAAGTCTTCTGCAATACATAACAAATTTTGCTTCACTGAAATTGGCACTAAAAGATGGCATGTTCAATAAGCAGCCAGTACGGTTTTGTGCCTTTGTAAAATACAAATTCCCCCTAGAGTCGAGTTGGCTATAAATTACACTCAGAGAGTTGTCAAATTTACTGAAATCATATACCTTCTCCGTCCTAATGATAATGAAGAATCTGTAACTAGGGATTGTGCAGAATGAAATTTAGCTGATAAAGAATAAATACTACAAAACTGCATTGTATCAAAATACAGTGTCAGGCTCATTAGCAATTTTCCAAAGTAACTTTAATATTAAATTTAAGAGAATAGTCAAATTATGGGACAAAATTTCCCTTTGAGTAGTCCAGAGTAATCTTTTTTCCTCTCTTAGAGGGATGGTCTAAAATAAGAAAAAAGAAGATTGGGGGCAGCTAGGTAGCTCAGTGGATTGAGAGCCAGGCCCAGAGATGGGAGGTCCTGGGTTCAAATCTGGCCTCAGATACTTCCCAGCTGTGTGACCCTGGGCAAGTCACTTGACCCCCATTGCTTAGCCCTTACTGATCTTCTGCCTTGGAGCCAATACACAGTATTGACTCCAAGACAGAAGGTAAGGGTTTAAAAAAAAAAAAAAGAAGAAGAAGATTTATGGAACACTGTGATAAGTTTTAGAGGTCAGAACAAATTACCTCTGTCCATGGAGGACTCTGAGGCATATTTTGTGAACACACAATTAGGAAAATAAAGAGACAAGACTTGTAATGCTGACATTATAAAGACACATAAAACAAGCATTAAACATCAATTCAGGATCCTGATAACTAATCTAATATTATGTTCATATATACATACATATTATATATACATAATATACATATATTATACATATATACATATATTATATAATATATATTATATATAATATATACATATATTATACATATTATATATATATATACATATATATATAAAATTCTTCTTGTGTCATCTCAGTCTGAAAAATCCATCTTGTTTTTTTCAAAGTACTGTCTCTTTAAAAAGTAAAGCATTTGCCTCAAGGCTTGCTGATATGGCGAGCCAGAGAATTAGATGGAATAACTTCAGGTTGTGAGGGAGGGGATTCCCTGGCATTTTGGTCTGGTACTAGACTGGAGAATCTAACTTGTTGAAGGGCTAAGGGAGGGTATGAGATGTAAAGAAGACCTGTCTGGAGGCGTGACTACAATATTGGTTTTTTTCTCATTATCCTCCTTGGGTTTATGATATTCTGAATTTAGCTTCAAATTGGCGAGACAGGGCACGAGGTCGGGTGATTCATGAATTAACCCCCAGAGGGTAAAGGTGTCCACAGGGACTGAGGAGGATCCTTCCAACCTATAAGAACCTTCAAGGAGAAACCAAGGGCACCCAGAGGATACATGTAAAAATCTCTGTATTCCAGTATGAGAAACTTCAGTTCCTCAAGCTTTTAACATATCAGTGAGCCACTGGTCCTGAGAGATAGACTGCCCCATGTTTTACTTTTGATGCCCTTCCTCCCTGATGAGGGGAAGTTACTTACCTGTGATGCCTTTGTGATGTGCCTGTTCCCCAAGGATTTGTTGGTTACCCAAGTCCCTGTCTTAGGGTGCCAGATGTTAATGCCCTAGAGGGCTGGGGAGGGGGGCAGAACTGAGGCCAGGGTTCTGTAGGTAAGGAATGAGGAAAATTATAGAGGAATAACAAAGGTGGAAATTATAGGGACCTTGCCTGTAAGTAAAGGCAAGGGAAAAGATAAGAATCAAAATAACAACAGATACAGTGTGAGGTTGGATGGATTTTTTCCCACTGATGGTAGACAAAATACAGTTTATTGCAGGCAGCTAAGGGTTTTTAAAGGTACAGATCACAAAGAATGAGGTCATATCCTTGAGACGGGTCCTTGGGAAAGGGCTGAGACAATCCTTGGGAAAGTACCATAAGGATGATAGATATGACACCCGGTGCAGGATAAGGATTCCAGGAATTAGGGCGAGAGAATATTTTCAAGAAATGCGGATAGGCACTTTATGACTCAAACACCATCATGGAATGGTCAGCAATAGCATGTTTTTGCCAGCAATAGACATGTATTACTATGATAGGCCTAAAGAAGGGGAGGGAGAGGGCACTTGGGCTCACTCTCAAGACAGACTTTGAGTTTCAACCTCTTTTCAGAGGGCACTCAGATCTTTATCTTAGATGAGCTCCAAGTTCTCAACCTCTGACACTAGTGTACAGGACACATTACAAAGGGGTAACTCAGAGTTCTCTGAACCATGTTTACTCTTAGGAACGGTGCCATTTTTCTTCCAGCCTTTTCATAGAGTCTTGTTTTTTATTTCACTGATCCTCCCTTCTGACTCTTAGCCAGTATCATATTGTTTTGATGATCACTGCTTTATAGTACAGTTTAAGATCTGGTACTGCTAGGCCACCTTCCTTCACTTTTTTTTTTCATGATGTCCCTGGATATCCTTGATCTTTTGTTCTTCCAAATGAACTTTGTTGTGTTTTTTTTCTAATTCAGTAAAAAAAGTTTTTTGGTAGTTCCATGGGTATGGCACTAAATAAGTAAATAAGTTTGGGTAGGATGGTCATTTTCATTATGTTAGCTCATCCTACCCATGAGCAATTGATGTTTTTCCAATTGTTTAAATATAGTTTTAATTGTGTGGAAAGTGCTTTGTAGTTGTGTTCATATAGTTCCCATGTTTGTCTTGGCAGATAGATAGATTCCCAAGTATTTGATATTGTCTAGGGTGATTTTAAATAGAATTTCTCTTTCTAACTTTTGCTGCCAGGATGTGTTGGAAATATATATAAATGCTGATGTGTTAGAAGCGTATTGGGTTAGAATCTTGTTTTTTAAACCCTCATCACCTTCCATCTCAGAATCAATCCTGAATACTGGTTCCAAGGCAGATAAGCACTAAGGGCTGAGCAAGGGGAGTTAAGTGACTTGCTCAGGGTCACACCACTAGGAAGTGTCTGAGACCATATTTGAACCCAGGACTTCCCATCTCATGGTCTGGCTTTCAATCCATACTCATAGAGTTTTGAAGCTGCTTTTCCTCCGTGCATCCAGCTTGTCAAGTCTCAATGCAGACATTATCAAATGTTTTTGGGATACTGCTAGAACTAGGACATGGAAAGCCAGTCCCAAATCCTCTGACTCGATGAAGTTTGCAAGATTATCCCTCAGTCAAGCAAGGGCTGGCTGAGGAAAGAGACTGACCACCAGTTCAGATAAAGCCAGGGCAGGGCTCTGTTCCCTCGCCCCACCCCAGGCCCCCAAGCAAGTATTCTTTGAGATTTGGCTGGAAGGTGCTACCCTAAGATGTCAGATTCTCAGATTCCTGCCATCTAAAAGGGCTAGAGCTATTTTATAGGAAGCCACAGGGCATGTCTCAACCAATCCCAATACCTTCTGGGTGACATTGTTGATTATTATTATTAATAATATTAATTTCGTGTTGTTTAATTATTTAATTGTGTTAATTACATATTTACTAATAACACTAATTAATTTCATCCAAATGGCTTTCAAGAACTTCAAAATCAATCCAAATTGTATCATGTTTATAATACATGGATAACCCAGTGGAATTGCTTGTCAGCTCCAGGAGGGGGGAGGAGACAACATGAATCCTGGAACTTTGGAAAATTTATGTTTAAATTTGTTACTGGAATAAAATCAATATAAAATTAAATGAAAATAAAACCTTATTACATTTAGCCTAGAGCGGGACTTCTCAAACTTTTGTGTGTCATTAGTCTGGTGAATCCCCTTCTCAGAAAATGTTTTTATTTTTTAATGAAGATATTTTATTTGACCCATTACACATAATAAATTTCCATATAGGTTTTCTGAAGTTATTTGATCCAAATTGTCTCTCTCCCTCCCTTCCTTCCCTCCTCCCAGCATTTCAATCTGGGTTATACATATATTATCATGCAAAACATATTTTCATCTTATAAAACCAAAATCGCAAAATAAAAACCCAAATAAGCAAGTGAAAAATAGCCTGCTTTGATCTGCATTTCTGCTCCCACAGTTCTTCCTCTGGAGGTGGAGAGCATTCTTTGTTCTAATCCTTTAGCCTTGTCCTGGATCATTGCAGAGCGAAGTCTATCCCATTGGATCATTCCATAGTACTGCTGTTACTGTGCACCCTGGTCTCCCGGTCCTGCTTATTTCACTCTGCATCAGTTCATGGAGGTCTTTCTGGCTCTTCCTAAAATCATCCTGTTTGTCATTCCTTTGAGCACAATAGTGTTCCATCCCCAACAGCTACCACAATGTGCTCAGCCATTCCCCAAGTGAAGGGCAGCCCCTCAGTTTCCAATTCTGTTGCCACCTCAAAAAGAGCCGCCGTAAATATTGTTGAACAAGTAGATCCCCTCCTCCGCTTTGGGATGCAGACATGCATGCGTGCCTAGTGCCGGGGTTACCACAAACAGTGCAGGAGAGAACATGCATCTGACTACAAAGGAGACCAACTCGATTCAAATCCTACCATCAAAAAGGGATATTTTAAGTTCAAAAACCAGATGAGGAATTGCAGCTCTAATAAATAGTCTTTGGTGGCTGATCCATTCAACGGAGGCATCCTCAGCTGGGTAAAGTGACCGCGGAAGGAGCAGCTCCTCCCTTCCAGGGGGAGTGGGGTGGTTGGACTGAGTGGCTTCATCAGCCCCAGCCTCGACGTCATAGCGAGGGGCAGTCAAGTAGCAGAATCATTTCGCCCATCTTTCACGTTCAGACAGAGCTAGAATCCCCCAGAGAAGCCCCCACTGGTGGGAGCGGGAATTTTTCTGGGACGACTCATGCGAGTTGGAAAGGAGGGGCCGCGGCCAGAGACTCCTGGCAGGACCCTGACTGCCCACCGCCTGCCTCCGGTTGCCATTTGCTACTTGTCGGCCGTTCTGATGCTGCCATCTGCTGGAGCTCTCGCTAATCTTATCCCTCCTACTGCAGAGGATTGGCCTGGCTCTTTGGGAAACCTCCGGGACTCCCTCCTGCCCTACTTGAACATCCAGGTGGCTATGGAGAACTTTAAAGATGCCGCCCCGCCCCCAACAGAAAGATTCCTCGCTTCCGGCTGGTCTAAGATGCGACAATTCCTGGCACCTACCAGGAGGCACTTACCAATACTGGTGCTTGCAGGGGTCCACGTGGTTCCATGCATTGGCAAAAGCCCACGTCCCCATTCTTCTTTTTTAAACCAGGGTCCCCAAACTTTTTACACAGGGGGCCAGTTCGCCGTCAGTCAGACAGTTGGAGGGCCGGACTATAAAAACCCTAACCCTAACCCTAAGGGGGCAACAGTCTACACAGTGCAGAATGCCCTCCCCCAGGTCTCCGCTCACCTTGCTGATATCTTCCATTGTGCAGCCACATAATCCTTTGCACAGCGCCTCGTTCTTGTTCAATTACTCTCAGAACAAGGTGCCACACAAAGGATTATGTCACTGGAAGCAGTATTGTATGTGATCGACCCTGCGCTTTGTGGCGCTGCCACATACGGTGCTCCTCTCACTGACCACCAAGGAAAGATACGTGGCCTCAGGGGGCCACATGTGGCCCACAGGCCTGTAGTTTGGGGACTATACTGCCTTAAACCCTTACCTTCTGAGTGGTAAGGGCTAGGCAATGCAACTTAAGTGATTTGCCCAGGGTCACACAGCTGGAAAGTGTCTGAGGCCAGATTTAAACCCAGGATGTCTCATCTATCTTTCCTTTCTTTCCTTCTTTCCTTCTTTCTTTCTTTCTCCCTCCCTTTCTCTCTTTCTCTCCTTCTTTCTCTCTTTCTTCATCTCTCCCTCCTTTCCTTTCTTCTTTCTTTCTCCCTGTTTCTTCCTTCCGTCCCTTCTTTATTCTTCCCTACCTTCCTCCTTTCCCTTTTTCTTTCTTTCTCCCTCCCTTTCTCCCTCCCTTCCTTCCTTCCTTCCTTCCTTTCTCTTTCTTTCTTTCTTTCTTTCTTTCTTTCTTTCTTTCTTTCTTTCTTTCTTTCTTTCTTTCTTTCTTTCTTTCTTTCTTTCTTTCTTTCTTTCTTTCTTTCTTTCTTTCTTTCTTTCTTTCTTTCTTCCTTCCTTCCTTCCTTCCTTCCTGCCTTGCCTTGCCTTGCCTTGCCTTGCCTTGCCTTGCCTTGCCTTGCCTTGCCTTTCCATCTTAGAATCAATATTGCATATTGGTTCCAAGGCAGAAAAGTGGTAAGGGCTAGGCAATGGGGATGAAGTGACTTGCCCAGGGTCACACAACTGGGAAGTGTCTGAGGTCAGATTTGAACTCAGGACCTCCCATCTCTGGACCTGATTCTCAATCCACTGAGCCACCCAGCTGCCCTGTCCCCATTATTCTTCCATGAAGTCTTTGCAACTTTTAAAATACTCACATGTTTTTTACATGTCAGTTACATGTAGAAACAATTTAAAATAATTGTGGGACATTTTGAGAAGCATTTGCCTTCTCTTCCTTTCCTTCTCTCTGAAATAGTAAATAGTCTGATTTCGATTCTACCAGTACTGTCTTGTAATACAGATTTGCATATTCCTTATGCCATGAAAGAAGAGCTATATCACACATATAATCAAAAGAATTCAGTAGGGGGTGCATCTGGGTAGCTCAGTGGATTGAGAGCCAGGCCTAGAAACAGGAGGTCCTGTATTAAAATCTGCCCTCAGATACTTCCTAGCTGTGTGACCCTGGGTGAGTCACTTGACCCCCATTGCCTAGCCCTTACCACTCTTCTGCCTTGGAACCAATAGATAAGTACTGATTCCAAGAGAGAAGGTAAGGGTTTTTTTAAAAAAACTGTTTAAATTTTGTAATAATTGAAGAAGTATAGAGGGGGCAGCTGGGTGGCTCAGTGGATGGAGAGTCAGACCTAGAGATGGGAGGTCCTGGGTTCAAATATGACCTCAGATACTTCCCAGCTGTGTGACTCTGGGCAAGTCACTTAACCCCCATTGCCTAGCCCTTACCACTCTTCTGCCTTGGAGCCAATACCCAGTATTGGTTCCAAGATGGAAGGGTGAGGGTTTTGGAAAATTTTTAAAAATTTATTTTTTTAAGAATTCAGTAGGGAAATAAAGTGAAGATTGGCATGCTTTGCTCAGCACTCAGGCTCCAGCAGTTCCTTCTTCAGCATTTTTCATCATGAGTCTCTTGGGGTTATCTTGGAGCTTGTGTTGCTGATACTAGTTTAGTCCTTCAGAGCCGATCATAGTACAATATTTCTGTTACTGTATACAATGTTCTCCTGGTTCTGTTCATTTCATTTTGTATCAGTTCATCTAAGCCTTTCCAGGTTTTTCTGAACTCATGTAATGTAATGTAACTTTTTTTCCATTTAGAAAAACATTTTATTTGTTTATTCAGTTACTTCTACCTTCTCATTCCCCAGTTCCCCAGTTGAGAACATTAAGAAAAATACAATCCATTATACACACGTACCGTCGATCAAAAGAGATTTCCACATTGGCCCCGTCCGAAAAAAGTTGTGTTTCATTTTGTTTTCTGAGTCCTTCACTTCCCTATCAGGAAATGGGTAGCTTGCCTTCTCTTTAGCCCTCTGGTTGTTCATTAGGCTAAGACGAGTTTAGTATTTCCATCACATTTATGCACCTAAAGTGTTTATAAACACATAACTTATTCTTCTATTTTCCAATTTATGGGCACCCCATCAAATTCCCTTTCTTTGCCAGCTCAAAAAGGCCTACACACATTTCCTCGCTTCCTTAGAGTTATTTTGCTCAGAACAAACCCCTCCCTCAATCTACTCTCCCGCTAGTTCCCCTTCCCTTCCCTTCTCCTCTTTCCCTACAATTTCTTTGTTGAATGGAATTCATTTCTGTACCCAACTCTTTCTCTCTCTCTGTGTGTGTGTGTGTGTGTGTGTATTCTTTCTTTTGACTGGTTCAAATGAAAATGAATTTCCTTGTTCAGATGGATAGCTGCTTGTATACCGTGATTATGTGAGATCATTTCCCCTACCCTAACTTCCACTCCCACCACCCCACAATGGATTTCTCTTCCCCTCTCCTTCCATTCTTTACTTAAGATCATCAAGACATAACAGAAGCCCTCCCAGGCTAATCGGACTCACATATGGACCCTGATTATAGGGCCCCTAGATGTGCAGTGGTTAGAGCACCAGGCTTGGCATCGGGAGGACCAGAGTTCAAATCTGCTTCAGATACTAGCTGTGTGACCCTGGGCAAATCATTTAAATCTGTTTGCCTTAGTTTCTTCATCTGTGAAATGAGCTAAAGAAAGAATGAAAAACCACTCCAGTATCTTTGCCAAGAAATTCCCAAAAGGGGTCACGAAGAGTCAGACATGACTGAAAAAAACCAAAAACCAACAATAACGGATCCTGATGATAATAGGGCTCAGAGGAGACACACATATTCACACTCCATAACATAACACAAGCAGTTTTCAGTCTTTTAACATTGTTGATTAACCTTTGCTGTTTTAGGTCTTTTCATCAGGAATACCTGGATTCCTCTATTTCGTTAAAAATCCACTTTGCCCTATAGTATTAAACTCTATTTTGTTGGGTAGGTTGTCCTTGATTATAGGTCTATATCCTTTGCTTTCTGGATTATGGGATTCCAAGTTCTCTGCTCCTTACTGCAAATAGACATAAAGAAAAATTCAAGTACAGAGGAGCCACAGTTAGGATCACACAAGATTTAGCAGCTACCACTTGAAGGAGCAGAGAACTTGGAATGTGATATTCCAGAAGGCAAAGGATATAGGCTTGCCCGGGGTCATACCCCTAGTAAGAGTCTGAGGCTGGATTTGAACTCAAAAGGTGAATCTTCCCGATGTTAAGCTGGGCACTCTATCCACTATGTCACTTAGCTTCCCCTATGATTGCTTTAAGCTAGTTTTCCCCTCCACTACCTCTCTCCACTTTATGAGACAAGTCTGTTGACAATCATCTATAACCCTTCTTCATAAGATTCTACAAGAAAGTTTCTGTTCCAACCCAGTTGTTAACTTTGGCAGCTACCTTTCCAGTTATTGGTAAACAATTTGCTGTGATCTTTTGGTCTCCTTGCTATGGCAATTTACCCCAGCAAGTTAATTCTTCTGTATAAAATTCTAGATGATGCTGATGTCATATCCGCTATCCATTTCCACTTTTTGGTTGCTGGTGGTTTATTTAAATAGTTCAGGGTTAAGTTGTTATGGCTTTTATTTTTCTGATTTCAAGCCTAAATTTTTTTCCTCGTAAGTTCCAGTCCCTTTTCCTGGACCGATATCAGAGGTTCAAAAGAACAAGTCTAATCCCTCTTGTTGTATACAACTCACCTGAAGGCAGCTGCTATACTTATCACCTTCTTTGCTCCAAGTGAAATAGCTCCATTCTGTCAATGGATTCTAACATGGACTCAAGCCTCTTCACCATCTTGGTACCCTTCCTCTGCATGCTCTCATTTACCAATGTCTTTCTCCAGTGTAGGCACCTAGACTCAGACAGATTACTACAGATGTGGGGCAATAGGCCATTTTGCCTATTTCCTACCTCTGCTTATTATCTGAACCCATGCCTGAAATTCACCCCACCTTCCAGAATCCCTCATTTCCTTCACCATATAGCTAAAGCTCTACCTCCTCTTAGAAGGCTTTCTTAGGGGGCAGCTAGGTAGCACAATGGATTGAGAGTCAGGCCTAGAGATGGGAGGTCCTAGGTTCAAATGTGACCTCAGACACTTCCCAGCTGTGTGACCCTGGGCAAGTCACTTCACCCCCATTGCCTAGCCCTTACTACTCTTCTGCCTTGGAGCCAATACTGACTCCAAGAGGGAAGGTAAGGTGTTTTAAGAAAAAAAGAAAAAAGAAGGCTTTCTTAGATCCCACCAGCTGCTAATGCCTGCCCCAACCCAATAACTTTGTATCTCCTTTGTGTTTATTTTGTATAAGCCTATAGAGATACAAGTTGCCTTCCCCAATAGAATGGTAGCTCCTGGATGGCTAGGACTGTTTCACTTTTGTCTTTGTATCCCTGAAGTCTGATAAGATCTGGTACAGAGTAGGAGTGTGCTAAATGTATAGACAAAGAGTTCTTGCCTCTAAGGAGCTTATATTCTATTGGGGGCAATCAACAGCAGTAACAACAACAGCACCTGTGTCCACAGTCTTCATTTTCCTGCCTGAGATTTCACGTGCTTTCCTAATTCTTTCTGGTCCCCACATGAGCCAGAAGAATCATTGGAAATCTAATAATAGGGGAAATTCTCTGCCTTATCCCAGAGAGGCACTCTGGGCAGACAGTATAACTTCTTATTTAGGTCAAGTCAGCATATAGAACTGACTCTTTAAGAGGAAGCCACCAACCACAATTACTTGTCTCTTCTTCCTGTGGCAATTACAGTATGGCCTTTCTCTTGATGGAGCTTGTGGGCCCTTTAGGGCCTGTGGAAGCCACTTGTTCCTCAGAGAGTTATGCTCCCCTCTCAGGGCAGAAAGCTTCATGTGTTTCACACAGTTCCAAAGGTTTAATGGTCCTTCTTTCCCTTTTTCTTCCCTGTGCCCCCAGGTCTCTAGAGATCAGAGATGGCTCCCTCTTTAGCTCCTCAGATTATTTTTCATCTTTCAACTAAACTAAAAAAATGTTATGTTCGTACTATGATCAGGTATTATAGCTTGGGGCTGAGGATTCAAGGATAAAAATAAGGAAGGAAGGAGGGAGGGAAGAAAGAAAAGAAAGATAGAGAGGGAGGGAGGGAGGAAGGAAGGAAGGAAGGAAGGAAGGAAGGAAGGAAGGAAGGGAAGGAGGGAGGGAGGAAGGAAGGAACAAAGGAACGAAGGAAAAATCCTTACCCTTAAGGAATTTGTATTGTAATATAGCATTCAACTCAATTCAATTCAATAAGCAATTATCACTCTTACTATGTGAGAGTAGCTAGGTAACACAACAGATAGTGCACCAGGGAGAACCTGGATTTAAATCTGACCTCAGATACTTTCTAGCTATGTGACCCTGGCAAGTTACACCCAGTTGGCTAACCCTTACTACTCCTCTGCTTTAGAATTGATTTTAAGACAGTAGGTAAGGATTATAAAAAACCAAACCAAACCAAAAAACCTCTTATTAGGTGCCATACAGGCATTGTGCTATAGGTATTGGGAATCCAAAGACAGAAATGAAGCTGTCACACACACTGTCAACATTTGAAACTGACACTCTGTCTCAGATCTGTTTGAAACTCCAATTCTTTCTCAAGCCAGCTTCTCTACTTCTTATCTCTAAACTAATATAACAAGACTTAATTTCTAATAGCATCCTTATACTCTACTAGTCCCAAGGGGTCTAGGCTCCTCAGCTCACCCTCTCCTCTTTCTCTCACTAGTGTACATTCAGCTCTGGCCTCATGTGTGTAGAATGGGTTCAGTCCTGGAGCAACCTGGTCTCTGAAGAGAGAGACCAGCTCTTCCCACCCCTCTTACTTCCAAACTCTTTACATACTCACTGTAGTGCACTGGGGAAAATCATTCAATGTTTAGGTTGGGTTCATGTCTAGGGTTTCCCCATAAAAGGGGAGTAGAAATCTACCCAATACACAATACTGATCAGATGCTGTTGTGTAGTCATTTTTCAGTTGTGTCCAACTCTTTGTCATCCATTTGGAGTTTTCTTAGCAAAGACCCTGGGGTGATTCATCATTTCCTTCTCCTGCTCATTTTACAGATAAGGAAATTCAGGCAAATGGGGTTAAATGATTTACCCAGGGTCACACAGCTAAGAAGTATCTGAGGCCAGATTTGAACTCAGAAAGATGAGTCTTCCTCACTCCAAGGCCGGCATTCTATCCACTGTGCCACCTAGCTGCCCCATAGATAAAGGGTAGATATTTATTTCCTCAGCGTACACACACACACAAAAAACTTTTAAAAACTTAAAATGTGAAATTGTCTGAATCAGGGTAGTTAGTAGCTCTGTGAATGAAAGGAATGGATGTAGTGGAATCAATAGTCCTTCCATATACATCATATGTACATATTCTTTACATGCCATATTTACATATGTATATGTGTTGTATATATCCTATATCTCTCTGTGAGTTAATTCTCCTAACTCCTGCTCCCACTCCTACTTGTTCCCTCTGACTCCTATTCATCTCATGGATCCAGGAAACATTCTAAGGCATTATGGCTTCTAAGAGTGTCGCTTGAGCCCCCATTCAGTGTGTTTCCATTCCAAAGAACTCCATTACCTTTTAGAAAAGGACTTTATGGAGAAAGTATAACCAGAACAATAGTTACAAACAATATCCCCAGCCTGGAGTGCACTCTCCCCTTGTACACACAAGGTCCTTGGGGAAAGGGGGCTCAAAATGGAAATGCAAAAGGCACTTGGGTAGAGAATAAACCGTAGCGAAGTAGTACCTCAGCTCCTCACCTTGGAAGTCCTCTTCTTCCTTTGTGGAGGGGGCACAAGATTGGGTCTATTCTCTGTTGGGCTACAGGTATTGTTGCCTTTCTAGAGCC